>NW_027272887.1:0-76247 GCF_040938485.1 Diadema antillarum | reverse complement strand
CATATTATAGGCATATACTATTTGACGTTGTCAACGTCTGAGCCATACCTTACAGTGTATGTCGATGTTACTTTCTTCGCGAGCGAGCGAAGCGAGCGAGCGCTTGAGAAAATTATGTATACATTTTCCTACCAGATAGAATACTGTTCAGCTCTGTTACCTGTCTGAAGGCCGGCGTACAATCGTCATGCAATATGCCAAAATTGATACAATCACATTTCTGCTTCCTCCATTTTTTTTTCCAAAATTCAGGGGGGGGGGGAGATGATTGTACAGGCCATCCCCCCCTCCTCCATTTCAGGGGGGGGGGATATATCCCCCCATCCCCCCCCCCCCCGGGATTTACGCCCATGGAATGCACCTTCCCCTCGACTCAGCATAACTTGCATGTTCCCTCGCCATGTTTTGTGTAATTCACATTAATATCACAGAAACATGCAAGTTATGCTGAGTCGAGGATTTCAGGGGCCCTTTAAAAGGTTTTCCGGACGTTCTAGACGGATATGAAAGGTTCTCTAAACGTTCTGGAACGGGTCAGATGAACGTAAAACGTTTTTTTTGAACTTTCTAGACGGTTTTCAAAGGTTTTCTGGACATCCACAGAACGTCCGTAGAACGTTTTAAATATTCTAAAAAGGTTTATGGTTGTTTGTTTGTCTGTTTTTATTTCCATCATCAGATAAAGAATCAACCCATTACAAGTTGCATATACATTGCATGATATTCGTACAGAAGAAATATAACGTCCAAAAGGTTTTCTCCAAGTTCCTTAAGGTTTTTATTGTTTTTTTAAACGTTTAAAAACGTTTTTATAACATCCATTTGAAACGCTTTAAATACGTCGAAAACCTACCACAAAATGACGTTTTGAAAACGTTTTCCAAAACGTTTTCCAAAACGTCCAAATGATGAACTTTGAACGTTTCAAGGACATTCAGAAAACGTCCAAATGTTAGCTGGGGTACAGTTTAGTTGGAGGTGATTTGAATATGAGAGCATGAATCAGTTTCGTTAAATTCACGATTAATTTTAAAGTTAAGTTCCAGATTTTGGTCAAATTTGAACTCTGTGTACAAAGCTGAACTTTACAAAAGAACCAATGAAGTGTATGTAAGTGTGTGCACAATGACTCAAATTCGGATGGTTTGTCACTTGCTTCCTTTTGCCAAAGTAGGGCAGAATAAACCTGGATACCATGAATACCACCTTGTCAGAGCTCTGCTGACTAGGTTTCTGGAGTCTTGTTCCAAGGCACATGGATGCATTATCAATAATTCATGATGGATTGCCCTGAGCACTGCTAGTCTGAGACCCCGTTTTCGACAGTGCACGGCCGGGCCGAGCCGCGGACGAGCCGCGGCCGAGCCCGGCCTCAATTGCGGTACTTGGCCCCGCATTGTTGTCCGTTTATAGTGCCGGGCTCGGCCCGGGCTTTTAATTCAAACTTTTCAATATTTTGTCGTCGTGGCGCTCGGCTTGTAAAACAAACACTATTATTGGGAGGGCGCCGGTCGCAATCTAGTAGAGTCTGGTTTCCAGACCCTTTGCCAATTCCATCCGCGGCGACGAAGTGCCGAAGGAAAAAGACCTCTGCAGGACAAAACCACCTTAAACTATACTAGTTTTCGACGTTGAGGGCGTTAATATCCTGAATAGCGAAATATTACGGGCAGAGGGTCTAAAAGCCAGACTAAATGTGTTTATTTGGTACCGCATTTGGCCGAGTTTGCGTTTACAGTGAGGAAAGGCCGGGCTCGGCCGCGGCCGAGACTACCTCGAGAGCTTGGCCAAATGCCGATTTTGGTAACCTAAACGCATTTGGCCTTTTGCGCGTTTACAGTGAAATGAAAGCCGGGCGCGGTCGCGGCCGAGCCCGGCCGAGCCCGGCATTTCAACTCACTGTAAACGGGTTTAAAATTCATGGCAAAAGGTAAAATGCATGCACATGAAAAAAAAAATATAAGCACATGCTTTGATGTGCTTGCTTACAATACATTTCAGGATGAATAAAGACTAGTTGTGACAGTGGAATTTCTCATGAATATGTAATAGAACATTCCAATCCTGGCCATTGTTCAGGACCATTGTTAGGGTGTTTAACCACACACTGCCATACACACCATCCCTGTGCAAAACTGAAATTGTGTACAGACGGTTGAAAATAGAGCAAAATCTGAAACCTAACTTCAAAATAAATCTTGAATTTAATGAAACTGATTTATGCTGTAATCCCTAAATTACCTTCGCCAAAATTGTACAATATTCAGCTATTGCTCATATCAATGTCAGTGTTATCTGATGTATAGCTTTTGAACTATTAAGTATCAAAAGTGGGATTTTTTTTATAACACCTATAGTACATAGATTGTGCGTGTAATATAGGCCTACGTACGTACTGTGAATTCGGAAATCGTAGCCCCCCCCCCCTCCCATAAGTCTTGATCTCGAAACGGACGAACCACTTAGTTTTATCGAAATTGTAGAGAAATCATCTCATTCTGATCTAATCTTGCTTTGTTTTCCTGAAGTAAGCTCGCGATGATATTCAAGGTGGAGTAATACAGACATATTTGTTTATCAATCCGTCACTTTTCGTTTTATCCGTTTTTGCTAAAACGCCGTTCGCCTGCATTGTTTTTTCCCCTTGGATTGTATTTTTGAAGTAGTAAATTGGTAAAGTGTGCTCATTAGTGTAGTCCATACGTGAGGTAAATCAATTCTTCAATTTCTCACGAACTGGTAACATCCAATCTCATGAAAATACTTTGAGCTATTTCAAGATATGGGAAAATTGTAAAATTTGAACATTTTCCCTTGACCTTATTTGACCCCTTAACCAAAATCTGTCCTTTTTTTTAAATTCTATTTATTGCGTTTATGGATTGAATAATCTCCAAGGTATGGAGAAAACGTGTAATTTCAGCAATAAAAAGTAGAATTCTAGCATTCTTACCTGACCTTTGACCCATGACCCAAAAAGTCCCACAAGATTCATACTGTCGGCAGTGCATGTATGTGCTATAAGTTTCATTATACGGGAAATAAAGAAGATTCTAGCATCTCACTATAGGCATCTGACCTCCACAGACTCCATGGCCCACAACTTTCCCAAAGAATCTTTCTCTGCCCAGTAGCACATGTATACACTAAGCATCAAGAAAAAAACAACTAAAACACGTGATCCATATTGCATAAGTATGGGAGTAAAAGAGTTAAATTTTGAGAATTTGACTTTAACCTCTTACCCTTGACTTTTGACCAATTAAGTACCAAGAGAACCACTGTCAGGTATTAGATGAGTAATATGTAAGCCTATACTACTTAACTTCCATGAAGATGTTTAGGAGCTATGGAGAAAAAAAGGTGAAATTTTTACACCTTCACTTGACTTTTGACCTTTGACCATTGGCCCAAAACTGTCCTTGCATACAGAATCTTTATCTGGTAAGGGTCTATACGCCAAATATCAAGAATACACCTTCATGCATTGCAGAGATATGGGGAAAAGGTGAAATGTTACAAATTTGACGTTGAACATGTGCAACCAAAAATTGATAGGCGCCAAATTCGTTCACTCCCATAAACATAATATGCCAATTTCATTTGGATACTGTTACGACCAAAATCACACAGAAAATGATCGCACAAAAGAACCAATCAACTAATGTTCAGGCGGTTTCTTAACAATGATGGTCTGTGTATAGATCCGTCAATCGGCACGCTTATACAGTATGTCCCCCAAAAATTACAAAGAAATGGGGAATTTTGTAGAGGATGTCGGGAATCTCTTCCGTCCAAATTCTGTCTATTATTCACACACTAGAGCATTGAATTGCTAAAATTGGAAGAATCAGACTCTTTACATGCTTTACAAAAATCCACATTTCTCTGTGACCGCTTAACCAAATTGAATGGGGTGTTCTGCAAAATAGAGCTAAAATGTTAGATTTTAAGACCCTGAAGTAGCATTTAAAAGAATTAATCATATTGGGTGTTATCAATGGGAAAATCTGATTGTAATTTTTTGGGGACATACTGCAGTAAGTCGCCCGCAAAATACAATTAGATTTTCGAATTGATAACACCCAATATGATCGACCTGTCTAAATGCCACTTCAGGGTCTTAAAATATAACATCTTAGCTCTATTTTGCAGAAATTCCCATTCAATTTGGTTAAGCGGTCTCTACAAAATTCCTCATTATTTTTTTTTTCTCTTTGACCACTGAAGCAAATCGAATGGTGTTTTCTGTAAGATGTCGGCAATGAGTTATAGTTTCATACCCGGAATTTGTATTTAGATTGATTCACTATTTTTAAAGATACCATTGCGGAGGGCTGAGTTGTAAATTTTTTGGGACATACGGTACACAATTACTTATATTTCACTACGATTACAATGTGATCACTTATTATGTATCAATCCAAAATAAAATCAAGGTCCATGTAATCCTTTGGAAATTTCCAAAGATTATGTTCGATGCACAGATGAATTGTCGTTAATACACCTATGAATGACCAGTATAGGCACAGGTTACGGTATAGGTATAAATCGGAGGTATATATCCACAGCGACATGCACGTGTAGAATCCAGACGTATGACGACCCCGTCCAGTCGATATGTGAATGATAATCCAGCAAATAATGTCCAGCTAGGAATCCAGCCTGGCACAGCTTCAATGTAGCAATGTCCATTGACATGAGAATGGAGTCAGTTACCAATGTATACATAATATGCGAATCAATTCTCCGCTTGCAATACGTTTCCCATACCAGTCCTTATCTCCACCAATATAGCGGGTCAGAAGGCAACACAGAACTGATCATAACAAGTCGCTTCAGAGCCAAAAGTGACGTACACAGTACATCTCCAAAGCGGAGATGGAAGGTACTCTGCCTACCTCAGAATGTATGTGGCTTAAATAGGTCCATACACCATTTCCTGAATGTTCTATAATTCTCTCCAATCTTGGGCTCTATATACATTACACTTGTGTTCAAGGGCCTTCCAGACCTCTGACTTCCTAAAATGTACCAATCACATTGGCCTACAGGTGCAGAGTGTGTATTGCATGAGATCATACCTAAAAATGACTACCAATCATGTTGGACTACAAGGACATATATGTAATTCATCACTTAGCCAATGCTATAAGCACTTCCTAGAACATTCTAGATTGGGTGGCCCAATATACATGTACAATGTATTTCCTTTCACATGCATGTATTATACTGAAGCTATACCGAATAGAAAGTTCTCTACTTATCTGGACAACCTGTAAACGTACATAGGCCTATATTAAAGCAACCATGATACAGTACATCATACATGTCTATCTACTAGAAGGTACATTCATGACAATACCTCGAACTATACGCTGTCGACAAATTTGATTACGGACGGACTGACAGAAGTACGGAAGGACGGACAGATCGACGGACAACCCGTAAACATAATGCCTGATGCCTTGATGACATTACAGCTGGGCGTTATACTGCTCTGAAATTGTTAAATAATCTCGCTCTATTTGTAAGGCAAGCAGCTATAACTTTGAGACCAAGTTAAAAAGCTCACCTCCTAGCTGAAAAGGTACTTGTACTGTACTTAGGTCACGCAGGTTATACTGATGCATACCATAACTACTATCTTATAGTGTGCAGTAAGCCAGTAGTACAGGAGATAAACTAAATGTCCTTCATTATTCATTATTATCATTATTTCCATTATTATTATTATTACTCAATAATCATTAAAATTGTTCAGTGATCAACAAATTCAAATTGTTCAATTCAGTTATGATCCATTCGACCTTAATTGGCCCACTCAACAAACTCTGCGACATTACTCTGTATGGTATGAGTTGACTCTTTACAAGTTTCTGTCACTGTTTTGTGTGCAAAAGTCATGCCTTTACAGTTATTTAGCTACTAGTCATTTGAAAGAAAAACAAGAATAGATTTTTCATACAATTTATGTCAAAGCAAAGCTTTGCATTTTCTCTGCAATTTTATTCACTATAGGGATTATGTCCAGCTTAATAGAAATCTATAGAAGTAACATTGATTTGATAAAGAGAATGTTTTCTCAAAGCATGACAACGTTCGTGTCTCAGAATAACGTGGCACACATGGGGTTTCCACCATGACACATGGAGTTAAATACATGAGTGCAAGTGCTACCTGTGTTTGAAGCGAACAGGAAAAAAATGATTTAAGCGATTTATATTCATTCAAATTGTGATAGCTCTCGCTTTTTGACGCTCACGTATGTACAGCACTTGCACAAATAGTGGGGATCAATATACTCAGAACTTCCTTCTGTCTACTAGTATTATATAAAAGATGGGGAACACTGTACAATTAAGTGCAATATCAGAGTTGATTACGACTTTAAGAATCGCCGCAGCATAGGCTGTAAGTGATATGGTAATAATCTGATGATAAATTAAGTTTACTTGATGAAAGGAAAAAAAAAATGAGACAATCATCCCACCTTTTCGCGAGATTGATACACAATCCTTTATGATTCGTCGGTGCTGCTCACTAGTGCTGCTGCTGTCGAGTTGAATAGGCCGGAAGAACCTATCTACGTGGCTTGCAGCAATGATATCACGTGCTCTCACAACGTAACGCTTCCTCCCCCCCCCCCCAAAAAAAAAAAAAAAAAAAATATGTACATATACATATGAAATATACAAAAATGGGCATATATATATATATATATATATTATATATATATATATATATATATATATATATATATACATACAATTACATATAACAATTATATATATATATATATATATATATATAATAATAAATGTATCATATATATATATATATATATATAGCAAACTACGCGCAAGGTACTGTCAAGTGCGGACTAACTGCGGAGAGCTCCGGATAGGAAATTTGTTTCCCCGCAAGTCAACCCGCAAAACTTCCACAGTATGACAAAGTCTTATAAGGCCGTGTCACATCTTTCCGGGCAAGCTACGCGGGCTTGTTGCGAGTAGGGATTTTCCAGCACGCAGGAGAATTTTCCGCGGGCGGACAAGAATATTTGCGTGACCTGCGTGAGAGCTTTGAAACCGATCCATTTTCTGTTAAGAGCGATATAAGGGTACTGCGAAGTACTTGCGTTGGGGTTGCCTGCGATGTGCTGCCGGTAAGAGTCTCCTACTGGTGTTCTGCGTGTACCTCTGTGAGCGAAGCCCAACGACTCACTCGGAACAGGTTTTGAGCATGCTCAAGGCCTTGTCATACCGTACCTGGGAAGATTTGCGGATTGACTTGCGGGAAAACAAATTTGCTACTAACCCGGAGCTCCGAGGTGCGCACGCAAGTCCCATTTACCCGCAGCCAAGTTTTGAGCATGACAAAAACTAATTTGCCGGGTGAGTCGCGGGGATTGCCCGCAGAGGTCCACACAGAACACCAGTAGGAGGCCCTTATCCCGCCGTCAAAGCGAAGCTGAGTTATCCCCGAGTCCGAGTTTAGCCTGACCCCGTTCGGGTAAGTTCTGAGACTGAACCTTTTTGGTTAATATTTCGCATTTTCGTCGTTACCCATCGAATATCTTGTAATAACATCGTTATCCTGCACATTTCCTAAGCATACGTTCACATTTGGGAGCGAAATTTGACAACTTTTGCAGGCCTACCAGAACTTTGTTTGGGCTTTAACGCGCCTGGCACACAGGTCACACAGTATACCCGCAAGTAAAACTAAATATAGTACGCGTCCAGCAAGAAAGACCCCGTTTACAGTGCGAGGCTCGGCCGCGGCTCGGCCGCGGCCGAGTCCACCTTCATTTCAGTGTAAACGCGCAAAAGGCCAAATGCGAGGCCAAAATTGGCCGCGCATTTGGCCACGCTCTGGAGATGGTCTCGGCCGCGGCCGAGCCGCGGCCCAGCCCGGCCTTTTCTCAGTGTAAACGCAAACTGGGCAAAATGCGCAGCCAACTTTAGTCTGGCTTCCAAACCCTCTGCCTGTACCATTTCGCTATTCAGGATATTAACCCCCTCAACGTCGAAAACTAGTATAGTTTAAGGTGGTTTTGTCCTGCAAAGGATTTTTCCCTTCGGCAAAGGCCTTTGCCCGAACGGCGACTTCGTCGCCACGGAATTCAGTTGGCAAAGGGTCTGAAAACCAGACAATACCAGACTGCGTTTGTTTACAAGCAGAGCGCCACTACGACAAAATATTGAAAGGTTAGAATCAAAAGCGCGGCCGAGCCTAGTCTAGCGGGCGACGTATTTTTAGCCTGAATCAGTCCTTGATTGGGAGTCAATAGAGGGCGCGACGATGTGGAAGTCAAGTTGACTAAAAATACGTCTAGTAAGAAACCTCCGAATGGAGGCGTGGAACCGGGCGTGGCATGACAGTTGCCAGTCTTCAATATCGAAGTTTTATTGGCTGAGCACCAATGTCAATCAAGACATATTGCAGAACCCAAAGGAATTTTAGTCTACTCTCCTAGGTATAACACATATTATCATCTATATAGGACGTTTTAGCGGCGCATTAAAAACGCGTATTGTTTATAGTCAACTCAATTTTTACCGTTCAATATCGGAGCATATTGAACGAATCGCATAGACCAACGTATTAATTCTCGCTATCGCCAATGACGTAAAAAGTACCCGGATGGGGCTTTCTCGTCAAGATTTAGTTCACTTGGTAGCAAGGGCACTTCCGGCGCGGGGCAAAATTTGCACAACGCTAGCGTGCGCGTACGTGTACTTTACCTATAGCGCAGCGCCGACCACGGATACTAGTACAGTAGGCCACTGTAACCGCCCGAGCCAGCGAGTGGCCAGGCCTGTCATACTCGTACACTGTAGTCCCCGCCGCCGGCGGCGGGCCTTGCATGCTAGCATGCACCTACACTGCACGCAGCGCATAAGCTAACACATACCGGTACGCGGCGCACATCACAGATCAGTCATCTCTGCATACGCTGAAAATATGCTGGAAAATATTCACCCACCTGGATATACAGTATATCGTCATGGAATGCCCATCTTTTTTCTTTATTTGTTCTCTGTCGAAATGTCGCGAACACAATCGGAAACGAACAGTGATCTCGAACTTATCCTGTCTCCAAAGCAATTTCTTCCAAGTAAGTACGTACAATGTACGTAGGCACTGTACTAGGCCTACTACCTAGTGCTACTACCACTAGTAAGTCGCGCGTGCACGTACTGCGCTGTGGAGTCACCCGCAAACTTCACCCACGCTGCCACGTCACGTCTCGCATGCCAGTAAGGGTCCTATTTCTGGAAATTTTTTTCATTTATTGTCGTGCGAACAACACATGGCAGCTTCGCAGCAAAAACCAATAGTTGTAGTAACAGCAATTTCTTAAGAATGGAGAAATTTCAAATCATATTAAAGCTGTAATTCAAGTCGAGAAAACCGGAAGTACACGTAGAATACAGTCGGTTGTGTGTGTAAATAGCATTAGTCACGTATCACGCGCGTACGAACGGAAGTGACTTTGCTACCGGACTATCCCATAATGCACCGTAAATGACGCTTAAATCAACATCCGGGTACTTTTTACGTCATTGGCGATAGCGAGAATTCCCCATAGGCTACCGTTGTTACTTGCCGTTCAAGATCACACGATATTCAATTCTGTCTCGTTTATTGCGTGAGCGCTTGCTGAATGCGCAAATACTTGCTACTAGTGCGCGTCATTTTGTTACATTTTTCACAAGTGCGCATACATCTTGCTAGTTGTTTGTTTCAATACGCAGTTTTAGGGGCTTCCCCTTTTCAGCGCTGGGATGGGACTGCCGAGTCAACTTCAAAGACGAGTAGACAGTCAGACCGCAACGCTGTTGTTAATGAGCTCAAATCAAAAATTTATCGTACGCGCAGGTTTTCGCGCATGTCCTTCTCAGCACCCGAGATTCTACGAGATCATTCAGAGACGAAGTACATGGTCGACGAGATTCACTTATTGACGACATGAAAATCTTCCATCCGTGACTAATTGACATGGTTTGTGAATATTTCAAATAAATCACACCTTTTAATGCTTACATCATGTAAAATGCATTTATAATACCATTGTCATTATCACTGCTTTCTAATGATATTTCTCAAACGATCATAAAACAAATTATGACAAGGCTTTCTATTTATTGCCAACCCGACCCGTTCACAAGTTAAATCACTTCATTTAATGATATTCAACGTTCTAGAGATTTTGGTTAAGATAGCAGAGTAAGAGATGAATAGGTCCATCACTTGGAAAACATTAAAATTGAAAGTCTCGTCGAGTAAAAACTCATGGTGTGATATATGTGGGGTATAAGAATGATCAATGCGCTCCAAGGGTATCCTTAATAAGTTACTCAGTGATGCATACATCACAAAAATATAGTCCCTCTGACTTTTGGATACGCATATTAACAATTGCTATCTTATTACCATTAGGATAACTTGAACATAATTTGTAATTTGTTTGGGAGAAATAAGTTGAAGCATTTCGGGTCTCAGAATACAGTATAGGTCTATAAGGGAGAAATTGGATATTGCTTGCCAACATTACATACTAGTAGTGGAATAATATGGAATAATTATAACAACACATATTATATACACGTACGTAGATGAGGTAGGTCTGGTAAGGAGCCCCAAGGAGCTCATGACGACAAAGTACCAGTAAGTGTTAGACCTTACACTATTGATTTATATCCTCTCAATGTATTTAATCGCTGTATCTAGGGCCATAAACAAAACCCAAGCTAACGTAATACAGTGCATAGCGCTATCGTAGAGTATATGCATACTGTATGTACCGGTGTTATTGTTGTTTACGTGAAGATGACTGAGCGCGTACACAAACATTTTGTGCACGCATTCACACATGAGTATTGGATACTCGTAATACACACGGTTTGATTTATCAGTGTACTCGAGTATAACAGTGCACGTGTTGTGGGATGGGGGTGGGGTGCGAGCGTGAAGAAAATGTTACATGTAAAATGTATCAAAGTTTAGAGCTAGGGAAATTCTTGCTGCATCAGTCATCGATATAGGATTGTGTATCCGAGTCATAAGTACATTGTAGACTAATTACACACACACACACACACACACACACACACACACACACACACACACAAAAGGTGTGCACATGTGCTTCGCTCTATGTAAAAGTGCATTGACTCAAGAAAAGTTTGATTACATGACTGAAAGGGGAACACCCAATTCAATGTTGTGGTTGACGTAATGCTTCGCTCTACATAAAGTGCATTCACTCGAGGAAAGTTTTGTTTACATGCCTAAAAGGGGAACACCCACTTCAATATTGTTGTAGTTGACGTAATGATTTGAGAATGCATGCCACAATGTTTGAGAGAATAATTCTGGGCCCATCCATTGCTGTGGATAAATTCGTTTCATTTTTGTCTCTTTTTTTCTTCATAACTATTCTAGATCTAGACAACTTCTACTCAGTGAATATCTTTCTCAGATTGGTTATACTGTGTACATGTTAGTCACTATGTTAGGCCTAGACAATGTACACTTAAAAGGAATATGGCCTATTGCATGGGTGAATTTTTACTTTGCTAATTCATAAACGTGCTGCTTGCATATTGCAGGGCTATTGAAATAATATTGTCAAATGAACAGTTTAGTTGTTGCTGTTGTTGGAAGAAGACCCTACTTTAATAATGATGACAATGATTTTAGCCTTAATACAAAGATAAATGCATAAGTGCACAATAAATTATCCTCTTTGATATATCCTTCATTTTAACAGGACACATCAGACCACAATGGCAGACTGCTTCTCCTGTCAGCGAGATGTCCAAACATGTCCTGCAGCAGACCAAAAAAAGTTCTTATCATTGGGGACTCTATTTTGCGAGACTTAGAAGAATATCTCCTACATCTTGACGTTGACTACATTTTCAGTGTTCTCTGCTTTCCGGGAGTAACTATACAGACCATTCGTACATTAATCAGAGAGAAATTCCATGATATTGTATATGATGAAGAATTTGATTACGTCTACGTGCATGTTGGAACAAACAACTTAAAGTTTGGTTTATGGGAGAGAGATAAGAAGCATTACCTCAATCTATTTCACACTCTTTCTGAACTATTCAGATCTGCATCTATTGTATTCTCTGGAATTCTTCCGCGTTGGGACTCCCAGGAATTGTATGAACGCTCACTAATATTCAATTCTGGACTTGAGATATTATGTCAAAAATTAGGATGTGAGTACGTCGACTTTTCTCATGACTTTGTCGATTCTGATTGTATGTTCTTTCACGATGGACTGCATCTCCTGCCACTAGGAAAAGCGTTTCTAGCGTTTTCTTTAGATTTACACCTTTTCCATAAATTTCGTGTATGTTCGTCCGCTAAAACTCAATTTCGGAAATGGATCCCGAAAGAACTGAAAAAACAGTGTGTAACTTTGAAGCAAAAGAGTAAGAAAGAGCCGTGGGCAGAGACGGATTTGGATTTGTATGTGTACACGAGGAGAGAGAGATACGGCAAGCAGCAGTTTGAGAGACGCCAAAAAAGAAAAAGAAAATGGAATAAGAAGAAACTGCAACAGAAATGGTCATCTCCAGGATTTATCAATCCACGCAGGTATGCGAATGTGCCAGATCCGCCGACATTGCCCCCACATCAGCACATCGGCAGGAAGATAGTTTCCTTCATCCCCTACCGCGAAATCAATGTCACACGTTATGACAGGAAAATCTCAGAAACACCACTACCATGCAAACGCTCTCCCTACATCCAAAGAAAAGGGGTAATAAAGCGGACGATGCGAAGGAAGCAAACTGTACGTCGGCGCAGGAAAAGGAAGGTATTTGATTTTTCAATAACGTTACTACTTCTGATATTGACTCATTTGACTTCTTAAATTTGACATAAAAGCAAAATTATGTATCCCAGATTATATTATTCCTTACAGATCTGAAGAAGTAGGGTTAAGCTTGTTTTAACATTTTGAAACCCCTATACAATCAAAGGAACGGTGGTGGTATAAGTATAGGGCCTTCACCAATATGACTTTATACCATCTGTTACAATTTTTAAACATTAGTGTATTTAGATTTTTTAGGTTCATTATTTTGCTGACTTACATGCAAATATTTTATTTATGTCAAATCAGAATAATTGCCAAATCCATCACTCAATATTTTCTGACCCATTTATGGATTCCTCCAGCTCCAAAAGTTCGGATACGACAATGCTACGGAGATTTTTTAGTTTACAGCCAATTTTTTTTCTTCACATCACTCTACAAAAAACGTCTTTGTTTAACAAGAAAAAAATACTGTAAACACATACAATCAATAGACAATCAATATTCATCAATTCATTCTGCAATTAATATCGACTACAAAGTTTAATGAAATATATTACATCACGGTATTTGAACGATATCATTCTCATCACAATGCAAATTAATTGAAATACATGCCTTCTCAAGAACTACTGAGTGTTTAGAGATTCTGAAGAATTAATGCGTGTACATTATGTTCTTTGTGTATGGCGCATAGCATCCACCCAACTCCAGTAATTCTTCAGAAATCCAGCTGGTTGACACAAGCATCTTTACAACTTCTCCATCGCCGACAACGATGTCTAGTGACGATGTCCAGCCATCTGGTAGACCACCAGAATCATCCTCCGACACAGTGCTAACTTCTCCATCGCCGACCATGATGTCCAGCGACGATGTACATCCATCTGGTAGACCACCAGAATCATCCTCCGACACAGTGCCAACTTCTCCATCGCCGACCATGATGTCCAGCGACGATGTACATCCATCTGGTAGACCACCAGAATCATCCTCCGACACAGTGTCAACTTCTCCATCGCCGACCATGATGTCCAGCGACGATGTACATCCATCTGGTAGACCACCAGAATCATCCTCCGACACAATGCCAACTTCTCCATCGCCGACCATGATGTCCAGCGACGATGTACATCCATCTGGTAGACCACCAGAATCATCCTCCGACACAGTGCCAACTTCTCCATCGCCGACCATGATGTCCCGCGACGATGTACAGCCATCTGGTAGACCACCAGAATCATCCTCCTACATCTTGACAACTTCTTCACCGCCGACCATGATGTCCAGCGACGATGTACATCCATCTGGTAGACCACCAGAATCATGCAACAGTCAGACTTTACCTGATTTACATACCCGCCACACTTTGACGTCTGTACTATCCTTGGGGTGAAGAAAAGACCAATACCTGCTTGTGGAAAGCAGGAATGCGGTCAGTGTAAGATATGTAACTGTAAATCTTTTAGATATTATAGTTTGTCAGCTATTAAATCAAAAGAATTAGTTGAACTCATAATGCGTTCATGTGCTGTTGAACTAGAAGGCTACATTTGTTCAAAGTGCACGGCAAAATACACTAAAAAACTTAAGAATCCCACCTACACTCCAAAAAAGCATAGGAAGAAAGAAAGGACAGATTGTTTTTTGTCATATTATGACATTTGTTCAAACACGTCTCAGAGAGACTGCCACTGCAGCATTGAAACTTTTAATACTTGTTTTTCTGTAGAATCTAATTCCATTCCAGATGCAATACCATTATGTATGAAACATAGATCCCAATTATCGCATTTTCGAAACTGGGATTCCTGCTCAGTTTGTGAAAATAACCTTAAATCAGAAGACAAAAGATATTCATGTTCTTCAATAATCGATATAGATATGGACAGACTCTTGAATATCAATGACAATTTGACCTTAAATGAAGATAGCATATTATGCAGCCCGTGTTACAGATACTGCTTAAAGCACATGAATAAACCGGCATCTTCAATTGATGAACTGCAAGATATGTTGCAAAAAGAGGCTGAACAATATGCAGAAGCTGACCAGGAAACAGTGCAACTGAAAGTTATGTGTGCTGTTTTCCTTTATGTATGTAAATTATGCAAAGATGATGGATGTTTCTTGTTTGTAAAAGTATACGACTACTATGTGTCTGAAATTAAGAAGCTATGTAAGGAAAATGTTAATCATCACAATATACAAAAAAGCCCATCGTATGTAAATGGTAGAATAATTCATAAGTTTGGTGATCTGTTGCATTCAAATCGAATTGCACGAAAGCACGGACTGTTTTATTATCCTTCGAATCTATCACATGATGATATATTAAACGCCTGGCATTTGTCACTCTCAAAACTTCACATGATCCAAAGAAGCGAAGGAAGTGACGATGTCGAGATGACAGAAGGAGAATTTCAGTTGTCCGCTGATACACAATCTGATGTTAACACACAGTTTAGAAACATAACATCGCACTGCAATGATTCTTTACGCAAACAAGGAAAGCGCATTACCAGCGCTTTTGTTTCTAACCCAATGTCCTTGGCTGAATTCGAATTTCAGACTGCATATAAGTTATTCAACCCCCTTATTTGGAACATTGTTTGTATGATAACAGCTTCTACGGAGGAGACCAAATTTTTCAGGCAGTCAGATATAGATATATGCAAAGAATATATCCAATTTCCTTCTGAAGAAGGACATTCCTATCATAGAAAAAAACAGAGCAGAGCTGTAGCTATATTTCTTTTACAATTAGTCATGCATGATGACAATAACTATCCTTTGCAAATCATAGTGGCAAACTGCGTTAAAAGAATGTCCCACTCAACAATATTATTGAGAATCTTAAACCACATCGGATTTGCTTGCTCAGAGAGCACTTTAGACAGATTCTTGCAGGATATTCATGACAAGCGCACTGAATCTGGACCTCTAAATGAACTTAAACCTTCTGCATTTACCATAGTGTCCATAGATAATATTGATGTTCTCACTCCATATGCTGCTGTTACGGTTGACAAAACTCGAAGTCGGCACGGGACGTCCATAATGGCTCAGCAACCAAAACCCAAATATGAAAGGTTGCACGAACATGAGCAACTACGTGTGTCGTGCAAAGATTCTATCAGGTCACATGATGAGGAAAACTCATTTACAACACCCAGCGTAGAGAAGAGTCAAACACAATCTTTCGTTCCAGTTAAAAAACCAAAAGTTCGAAGGAGGCTAGCCGAATTAGATGATCTCGTTGCACCACATCATCAAACATTTGATATTCCCGTATTTTCAACTTCTGTCAAAGCACAACTTGATGAACAGCACTTTTTATTAACTGATTCAGAAATTAAAGCTGAATTATCAGTTTATAAGGAAGCATTTTCGTACGTTGTGGAAAGATTCTATTACGTAAGAAATAATATTTCTAGTGTAATTCCAAGTTTTAAATGTAAATTAGCCCTACAACATTTGAAGGAAGTTGAGAAATCAAAGTTTTCTTACATGTACATACTTAATGAAAAAGCAGACTCTCCCGAAACCATGAAACGTTCACTTGGCCTTTTATACGATTCGTTTAAAGTTGGAAAAGACATTAATCACCTAATTGTAGTTGGGGATGGTGCAACAATTCGACTTCTTGTTAATCTTAAGAACGAATTTAGAGAATCTTTAGATTGGGTTATCCCATACTTGGGTGATTGGCATGTTCTCAAGAATTATCAGGAAGTTTTAATGAAGGTATTTTGGGACGCTGGGTTAAAAGATGTTGCAAAGATAACACACAAACAGTCTACATTGTCAAGCTTAGGGAATTGTTCTAATTTCAAACGTACACACCAATTTTTGTTACAAGTATTTGAAGCCATTTTTATGGTACAACTCAGTTGTTTTCTGTCGTACAAAGGAAGGAGATGTGATGACTTCAGTGAAGAAGAATTCATTCAAAAGGTTGGAAAAGTTGTTTCGTGTCTAAGACGTGAAGATGGGGTGTATAGAGGTGTGTCTGAATTTCTAAAACAACAAAGAAATTTTCAGGCACAAATTCTAAATGCTCTTCATGATGAATTCCTAGTGTTCTGCAAAGAAATGTCTGCTAAACTCGAAACTTTTCGATTTTGGCATCGATTTCTCACGAGAGACTGCTTATGTTACATTAATCTACATTTAGCAATTAGAACAGGTAATTGGAATCTCAGAATTGCTGCCCTCAAATCTATGGCCCCAATTTTTCATGCCTTTGATAGACAGAATTATTCATTTTTGATTCCATTACATTTAAGTACAATATACAGTTTTCCAGAGTATGTTATTGAGCACTTAAGAAAAGGAGCATTTGTATCCAGCGTGACAGGAACAAATTTCTCAATGGTTGCATGGGATGAAGGTCACGAAATGTTAATTAACAAAGATTGTAAAAACAGTTTCTCGGGACACTTACCACAACACGTTGAAAAAACATGTGCAACTCTTGAATTCCAAGCCAAAATAGTATCTAACTTTGAACAGCAAACAGACACTCAAAGACAGCATCTTTATCAGAGGGACCTACAGCGGTCAGTTGTCGAAAATGAATTTCTAAATGTTAGAAGTTATTTCAATGCTCTATTTGATACCTCCATCTTCTCTGACACCCCCAGCCATTCGTCACTATATCATATATTTTCTAAGGTAGAAGCAAACCCAGTCCAGCAAAGAGGTCTCCTCTGTTACAGAGAGTTGGGACAAGAAGCATATGAGTCACTGTATAAAGCACAAATATTACAAGAGACTTCACAAAAGAAACCGGTGATGCGCAAATTCAAATTAAAAACCTTCGCTAAAGAAAACGTTCGGGCAAGAAAAATAAGTGACTTAGAAAAAGAAAAGCGCATGATAACAAAGTGTTACAAACACGCAATGGCATTTTCATTGGAAAAAAAGAGGCCTATTTCAGAGTTGGGTCAATGTGTCGAAAGTCCACGTGCAATTTGTACGATCGATGGTCTGCCATATAAAGGTGCCAAGTCTGTAGTTTACGATTACTTTGGAAAACGGTACACAGCAGCTGATTACAAGTTGATAGATAATTGTGCACCATTTAGTGACAATTCATCTGTGTGTGTAATCCTGGAAGGAATGAACATCATTCATTCTTCCCCATTGCATCAGTTTAAGATATTTAAAGAATACGTAGACTTTTTATGCCGAAGATACATTGGATTTTATTTTCGTAGAGGGTACAAAGAAGTACGAGTTCTTTTTGATCAATACAATACCCAAGGGATCTCTCCGAAATACTTGGAGAGAATGCGTCGTGAAAAGGGAAATACAAATGAACCTCCAGCATACGAATCAATAGACGATAATGCACCGTTACCTAAGAATTGGGAGAAATTTCTCAAGCATCGTCCAAATAAGCATAAGCTTTGCAGATATTTGTCGCAACAATTCATACATCGTGTTAGATCATATTTGCAGAATGAGAGCCAAATTTTCATAACATCAGGAGGGTTTCATGTAGGTCTGGGTGATCCAGGAGAGCAGGAATGGAGTGGGTTTGTGGTAACGTACCGAGGGGTCTCTAAACACAATATTGTACATAATCACGAAGAAAGCGACACTCAAATCTGGCTACATGTTTTCGATACTAGTTGTTACAACATTTTGATTTATTCCGTCGATAGAGATATTGGAATGATTGGCCTTCCCTTAGATTTTGGCAAAAAGAAAATTGTTATACAATACAGAGCTAATAATTGTGACGAAAAATATCTCGACCTGAGTACTTTTCAATCTGCTTGTTTGAAAGACGCTGATCTTGGACGTTTAATTGCAAAAAACATTGATGTCAAGAAGTGTCTACAAGTTGTGTACGTTTGTTCTGGATGCGATTTCGTGTCATTCTTTGTTCGCAAAGGAAAGAGTCTTTTCTTCAAAACTTTCTTCCAATACATAACTTTTATAACTGGCGGAGAATCCCCTAAAAGTCCAGGACAGCTTTCTCAGACTATTCTCAACGAAAATTCAAATAATGGTTTATTAGCGTTTTACCGTCTTGTCATGTGTGTTTATTTTATGGCAAACCGAGTTTGTTTGCACGACTATGACTCCCCTGTAGAACTTTTTCACAGTGTCGTTGCTGATTCTGTTTTAGAACAACATTCAGAGGCATTGGACATTGTACGCAGGGCTTCTTGGAAAGTGGGCTATGAAGATGAACTTTTACCTTCTGATGAAGCTTTGCGGCTACATTGGTTAAGATCTTGTTGGGTTAGTTCAGTGTGGGATAGCGTTAAACAAGAAAAATTTATGTATCCTGATGTCAGGAAATATGGATTCAAAGTTTCAAATGTTGAAGGAGAAACAGTAGTAAGTATGGAATGGGATTCTGCGGACAATGTTCGCAAAATTAAAGAAAATGTACTGTACTTAACCAGAGGTTGTTCATGTGCCAAAAGTAAATGTCTAATTCGCCAGTGTAAATGCCGGAAGAACAGCAACTTCTGTGGCCCAGGCTGTAGATGTAGACATTGTGAGAATACGGAAGCTGCTGTTGCTACTAGGCCGACGGCTGATGTTACTCTGGCTGACTCTTTATCAGGGATGAGTGAAATCGAGTTTTCTGTTAACGAGAGAGCAGCTCATTCTGAAAAACGTTTTATGATGATGAGTGATTCATACGACGAAGATGTTCTATCAGAGATCGAAGAAGACATACGTGTAACAGAGTCTGACGATTCAGATAACGATGACTTCTAAATATCGGGATTTGTCTATAGAACGTTATGTGTAAAATTGTATATATTCGACAGAATGTCATTTCACCGAAGACTTATTGGTTGCGTCATGCATAATAATGGTCTTGAACGTCATGTTTATTATCGTTTAGATCATTACTGTTTAAGCTGCTAAGCGTTTGTTTTGATTTCAAAGGATTTCAAGATGATGACTCACTTGTATACTAAGTGCATGCTTTCCTGACCATACTGCCACAAAAATAAGACCTAATATTCATCCTTCCCTAAACCGGGTCCGCAACCCCCTATTTCCACTTTGAAAACGTTGCACTGTCCCTGCAACATGATTTAAGCATTGCGTTGTGGTATTATCAAGGTCTATTGGTATGCAATGAGGCTGGGATATGTAATTTTAATTGAATAAATACAGTCATTGGCAAAGTCAGCGCAGGAATGTGCACTTATAGACGAAAGGCAAAATTGAAATCATAGGGAAATGAGATATTGATTACATCCACATCATTAAGGAGAGCATTACTGGAATCTATTCGACATGAAACAAACGTATGTTATATGAACTCTCTTTTTTTTTTAGTTTTGTATTTAAAGGAAAAATGCGAATTTAAACACATTTTAAAGATAAAATATATGAATGAAAAAATAATAATTATGATCTATACGAGGCAGTATCCATGAAAACACCTAGGTTTTGTGCCACGTATATTTCGACTGACTCGAAACCATCTGCAGTTACAGCACTTTGCAAAGTGGGTGGATTGAACCTTGATAAAAAGTGCAGAAGCTCAGTGTTTCGGGTATTTATAGCATGTTCATAGCCCATTATACAGCAGAAACATCACGTATTACAATCAATGAGACTATGAATTCGTATCGATGCCGAGGTCCGTTTTATACAATATTTGGATGTCATAAACATAAAGTATGTATAGGGCCCAATTCGTTTGCTGCAGTAATTCTTGATACATATCAAGGAGCTGCACGGTTTAGTAAATAATGGCCAAGGGTTACTCCTAAATTGTTAGTGTCTGGATTATACAAATCTTGTAAACCTTCTAGACATTTGAACGATGTAACAAAAAAGAAGTGATCCAATTTCAAAGTGTCATTCAGAGCATAGAGGTGCTTTAAATAAACATTTCTACCATGTGTATTCATCAATAGGGTCAAGGCTGCAAGTAAAGTCTCAGAACGCAAAAACTTTTTTCTTTCTATTACACTTTGTAAATTGAACTCTTGTTAATTCTGTTTCAAAACTGATAATTCAAAAAGCAGATTGAAATGGGCTATCAATATCATGCAGATTATTGTTTGTGATGCACTGAAAGATGTGAGACGTAGGCGTACATGTCTTTGCTAGATCAGACAAATCCAGCAACTCCATGAATGAAGCAAGGTTCAGGGTTATGTGCAGTATCTATTGAAGATTAAATCTCCATCCAAACAACTCTCCGCGAGGACACGTGGAGATAATTAAGAATCGATATAAAGGCTTCTTGCGAAATGGACTTTGCGGGGGCGGTATGGATGATCAAGAAATCCAAAAGAACAAATGGGACGAGCTTGGTTATGAAAGACAAACATATTCTTGTACTCGAAAGAAATGTACATCAAGGGGTATATTATTCTGTGAAAACATCAAGTCGTCCGTTGATGATATATACCCACAGATACCCCACCACCAGATTAATATGCAATTGGAACATGATGGAATTCATAATATAGTCTTAGATGAACCATTGTTGTGTTTGTATAATACTTTTTGTTTGACATGCAATGCTGGAATTGTAAAAACAAAAATTTATGAGACAAATTGTATTTACGCGGATTAATCGAACCTCATTAAATGAGTTACACATTCACATTATTCTTGTAACATATCGCATACGTATATAGTAAACTTACCTCGCTTAGACATTGTGCGTCGCACTGCACTCGACATTGAGGTTAATGGATATTTTCATGTATGTACAAGATGTGTACAATGTATTACTAGTAGTTTTTCTTCCTTTATCAGATATTGCGCCTCCGGAATGTTTTGAAACATTTCCTGCTTTAGAATAGTGGCATTTTCCCCAGGAGGCAATAGAAGTTGCTGAAATCTGCATGCGCGATTTCAAATTTATGTACTTAATATTCTATATAAATATCTATCTTTTACGATCAATAAAACTTGTCACGTTATATGTTTTAGCTGCAGTCATCTTACTCATGGATGTATTGTTTTTATTGAAGAAAGCGAAAGCTGAAATTAGATTTAATAACTCGCTTTATGACAAATGTTTATTTTTGCTGATACATTATTTCATCAACAGGATCAGCTACAAAAAGTCTCAAGCTATAATAAAGCAATTTCTGTGTATGTACATTCTAGAAAAGAACCGCATTAACTTATCAACACACAATGTAAACCTTGTCTTTTTCTGTTCTTATAAAAGATTGTTTATTTCTTTATATTCCTTGCTAAGTTTTAATCTTTATACTGGAGTCTTAATGTGTATGGCTATATGGATAATTTACACATTATACATACACATTATCATGATGATGTCATGTTTCTTTCTAGTGCACAATTGCGAAAATATATTAGTTGATAAATCAACGTAGAAAATTTACCGATCAAAACCGTTTCTTATTTGTCCTGACTCCTGAGTGATATGAGTCTGTTTCCGAGTGTGTGTTTGTATCTAATTTGCTGATGATACATGTACGTTTTGCTCTCTGATAAACTGTTGGTGTTGCACGTTTGCCGGCTGGCTGTATACAATGTCTGCAGTATCAGGTCACTTCAAAATTCTCGGTAGGATATTCTATTTACCTTCAACTTCATATTCACAATTCACAACAATTGAGACGCAACAAGAGAACTGAAATCAGACACATCATGCAATCACAAGATCATGTCAGTTGCAAACAAAGGGAAATTGAGCATAAAACGTGTACGTGTGTTTGTTTTCAAAACCGAGCAGCTAGTGATTATCTCTTGTATTTCAGCATGACAATTGTGCTATACTTCTAGAGATAGTTTTCCTACTCACAAAACTATTAGTGGAAATCTTAATACCAGTAATGAAATCTTAGAAAGTTTGCTTAACGTGCAAAACACACACACCGCAACGCACACACACACCCACACACACACACACACACACACACACACACACAAGTATGCCCTAAATAATTATACTTACAGTACTGCATAGTAGGCCCTACAGACGCATTCACTTTCCCTCCGCGAAAGTTCGTTCAACTCTCCGCGCTCATCACAGGGGAATTAACCAATCAGGTACGCGCATTCGCGGCAAACTGAAATCTTGCCATATTCGTCAGAAATTAACTGTACGACACAATGATTTATCCGCCAACCTGACCCGTTCATAGAATCAGTCCACATGAAATTATTTTATTTTCGTAGAATGATATATTCCCTTCCATTTCATACCTCTTCCATTTTGGTCCACGTTTAATTCTTTGGTCAAGTATACCACCCAAAAAAAGGTGAAAATATGCAAATTTTATGTTTTATAAATACCTCGTTAAATATATTCCATATGTCATAACCTTTAAAGTGGTCGAATTGCATCAAAATACAACTCTTCACCATTTTATCGATGTATAAATCATGTAGATTGCTTATGTCGTTTAGATTTACAGAAACTCTAAAAATGTGGTCTCCCAGCTCATTACATATTCATGTCCGCAAGGTCCATGCATACGCGTACGATAAATGCGAAGGCTTTTCAGGACGTTGCGGTCTGACTGTAGAAGCTGGGTAATTTTGTGCAGTTCATGGTTGCTCTACTTGATTGTATAGATGATAATAATTATATTGGATGGCCTTGATTCATGGAATACCAGGGAATATTGCACTCGTTAGAGTCAATATTGCACTCATCTTCGATTCGTGCAATATTGGCCCTAACTCGTGCAATATTTATATTATATTGGATGGCTATGAATGGGATACCAGGGAATATTGCACGAGTTAGGGCCAATATTGCACGAATCGAAGATGAGTGCAATATTGACTCTAACGAGTGCAATATTCCCTGGTATTCCATGAATACCAGGGAATATTGCACGAATCGAAGATGAGTGCAATATTGGCCCTAACTCGTGCAATATTCCCTGGTATTCCATTCATAGCCATCCAATATAATATAATTGTCTTGCAGTGAAGACAGAATTTCCCTGTCTCTTTCACACTATCATAGAATTTGCCATTCTTTCCCATTCATTTTTAGGTGTATAACATTTTGTCTTACTTCAACTAAGAGAATGATAGCAGTCAATGCCACTACATGCATTTGAAAATTCATGAGGGTTCTGCACATGGAAACTACACCAAAATTACTGCCGAATGCAAACCTCTCACTGTTGTTGTAAAGTCTTCGAGATATTCTCTGTCATTGTCGGTTTTGAAAGCGTGATTTATGAATTTGTACCATTGGCTTTTTTTCATTTTAAAATACTTCATATTATCATATTAATTCTATTAAGATATTTGCTAAACATCAATTAAATCTGCCGTCAGGATAACTAATCACTATTGGCAAGCACCATCTACATTAAACAGACATTTCGTGGGTGATCACACTGTCATAGGAAAATCCGTCCGTGGTACATTTCCTGTGAAAGGGGAAAGAGAGGATCTGCGACACAAAAGGATTCCTGCAAAGCCAAAGTGCCAGGGGAATATGGTGCATTCTTTGCAATCATGAAATTACGAGATGCCATTCTCACAGAAGACTGAATTATACGTGTATAAGTACTGATTAACATTTTCAACTCAAATGTAGATATTAAGGACATATCTCCTGGCAATTAGAAATGCATGCCTAGATGTAGAAAATGTGAAGCTGAAAAAATGAAATAACATTAACGAGCTAACCAACGTGGATGGACCAGGTGTACACACACACACACACACACACACACACACATACACACACAATGAGCGAAAACACGATATGTTACGAAACTACAGCACAACACATCAACACATACAATTTATGACCACGTCAAAAGCGCCAGAAAAGACCCATGTGGCTCAAATGAAGTGTCTGGTACCATTTTCACGAGAAACATCTTGTTTAGAGGAAAGCCATGAATTGTTGATTACGTATTATATACAAATTGGTTTAGATCTGTCAGGGATAAACACTGTCTGCCTTTTTATGCCAAGATTCCAGAATTGTGAATTGTGAATTGAGAATTGTTCGTAATTGATGAAGATGAAGTAAACTAAGCTGTCTTTAGTGATAAAATATGGCGATATAACAAAGAAGTAGGCTATCACGCAGTGAAAATTGAACAAAAACATGCACAAATACCCCAACACATGCACGCACACACACATACACACACGCACAAGTGTTTAAAAACATACAAACACTACCGATACACACATTCACTGGCGAACCGGAATACAATCGTAGTTTGTAAATTGTATTATGACTTAAAAATTAGGTATTTTTATCCTCTCCTCTGTATACCCATCATCAGGATGAGCCATATGTGACGTAGAAACAATTATTGCACTAAGGGGCCACTTAAAACAAAACAAAAAAACACACACACACACACACACACACACACACACATATATAGAAATGCCGCTATGACGACTGGTATGTTACCGCCATAATGCATGGTTCACCTTGTAGGCTTATAGTACAATGTCTTGACGTGCGATGACAGTTTCACATAATACCTATCAAAAAGATATTAAAATGACAGGTTTGTCACAAATGTGCTGAATGCTCACTTTCGTTGGAGTAGGTTTAATTGGATGAATGATTATATTGTCTAAAAGTGCGTGTATTTGAAGATTCGAGGATTTTTACCTAACTTTTGACCCTTTCATAAGTTACGGGAAGAAGTGAAATTTAGCACTTTCACTAGACCTTGAACGTCTTGACCTTTGACCTCATCATGGCAAGGTACTTCCAAAAGAATCTCATTGGGTAATACTTGCATACATTAAGTTTGAAGAAAAATCCTGCAAGCATGGTATCTAGATAAGAGGAAAATAGTGAAATTTGGAGTATTTGACCTTAACATTTGACCCGTGACCCCTACATTCCCTACACAATCACTGCCAGTCAGTGCATGCATATGTACTAAGTTCCATGACGACATCTTGAACCATTTGTGAGATATGGAGAAAAAGTGAAAATTTAACGTTGTCACTTGAACTTTGACCTTTGACCCCACGACCACAAAACTCTCTGGAGAATCTTCATTTGGTAGTTCATGTATACACAAAGTTTCAAGAAATACCTACAGGCATTGCGTAGATATGGGGGAAATAGTGCAATTTTTGGCATTTGACCTTTTTGACCATTTGACCTTAAGCATGTGTGCCCAAAAGTTGACAGTTGATATGCATAACGTCACCAACGCATACATATACAGGACTGCCAAGTTTCATTAAAGGCATTTACCATTTGAAGTTGAAACAATAACCCAGCATTAGTGCTTAAAATACATGTAGTTCTAGAATGTGAGTTAGGGATAGAAACAACCACAGTAAAAAATTGATTCAGTAGATCATCGAAGTGAAGTATTGTTCAAATCGTAGTTATAATGAAAATGTTTCCGGATTTTAGGAGAAATTTTACGAAGAAAAATGTTTCCCAGGATATGGCGAAATAAGGGAGTATTGTCGTAGCTCCAAAGATATACGGTTTTGAATAGGTAATAACAAGAAATAATCTCCATTCGATAAATAATTTCATCAACGCTCAGAATTGACATTTCCCATTGGGTAGCAGAAGGAGAACTTTAGACTTTCGAGAGAAGGCCGGCAGGGATGACGAAAGAAGTTTCGCCTTTATATTGATACATCAACATGTATATCAGATTTCCACTCTTCCTAATGAGCGACGGTAACAAATAACTTCGAATTAACATGAAATTTATGTTACGGATCTTACGTCACCGTTTTTACCTTTTCGTGTGTCATGTATTTAATTCCTCTTACCTATAACACATGTCTCTTGGTGGAAACTTCGTGATATCGCACATAGAGAACGTGCAATGATTAACTGGTATGCAATTTACATTACTAGAGCATTATTCTAGACCAAATCAATGTCGTAAAAGCATACTTTTGGGATCTTACCCTGTTTGAACTCAAACACTTCACATAAGGCTGACAAAATCAGTTTCATCCAGAATATTGCTAAAATAAATGGTCTATAGACCCTTTCGATATTCCGAAAATGAAATAAGGCTCATAATTCCTAAAGTTTATTTGTTAATCTAAAATGATATATGGGTTGATATTCCGAAAGTGTGATGGCCTGAAAATGAAATTGCGTTCGCTTTTTCGAAGGTTCGTTAATACGAAAATAAAACAAGGTCCGGTTTTCCATTGATTCATTAATTCAAAATGTATAATAAAGGTTTGTTAATCCCAGCATGAATTAAGCTTCGTCAATCCAACAATGAAGGTTCGTTAATCCGAACACTATATCAATTTGTGAGAAGCTGGTACTGTCGAGAAGAGGGATGGTCATCTTTTCTGTAGATTACTAGTAACTGTAGTTATATGAGGGTGGAAAGGGGGTGATAATGATCAAGGGTGTACACAGTAGTCTTTCAGAGGGTATCATCAGTACACGCATGCGTGACTTTTTTTTTTTTGGGGGGGGAGCCCTTAGGTGGCCTCTTCTAATAATTTGTTTCTATTTATACGTCATGCATGGCTCATCATAATGATGCCATAGATAACTATGGGAGCATACGGCGGAGAGGGAAACTCTTATTGTTCATGTTTCCATGAAAAATGCAATTTGCAAATTGTACGATTGTATTCCATTTCGCCAGTGAGTGTATCGTGGAGTTTGTGTATTTTCCACATCTCTCTCTCTCTCTCTCTCTCTCTCTCTCTCTCTCTCTCACACACACACTCTCTGTGTTCTCGTTCAATTTTCATTGCGTAACAGGCCTATCATACCTTTTGTTATGTTCAAATAAATTCAAATTTTATTTCATTTTTCGAAAAGAACAAACATTTCGGGTTTTTTTTTGTAACAGAGAATAAGGTTGCATAATCAAAACAACGTTAAGTAAATTGAGAAAATATAATTGTGGAACCTTGGAGTAACAATAATAAAATATTAAAGTCTTTTGTCTCTAAAACAAGTTCACTTCATTTTCGGAATTTGAATTTTATTTCGGTTTTTAATTAACAATCCTTCGAATACCTTCGACAAAGAAAATGAAAGAACACAGTATTAATAAAATCATGTCGAGAAAGATGGGAAAAATTTATTTCTGACAGGTCTAAACAAATAAGTATCTCTACGTAATCAGCAATAGCTTTCCTCTAACGAGATATTTCCGGTGAAAAAGGTGCCAAACGCTTCAGTTGAGCCACACGGATCTTGATCGGTGCAGTCATAGATTTTTGCGTGTTGCGCCCCACTTTCCGAACATGTCTTTTTTTTTGTGCATCACCCACAAACTTGTTGGTGTTACTCAAGTTTAATAGCTTCACGTTTTCTGCATAAGCATGCATTCCGAATGGACAAAAAAGATGTCCTCATCTCCATAATTATTTGTGTACAGAATGTCAATCAGCATCGACTTCCCTTCACTAGTATACCTGTACCGCCATCTGTAAGACTGGCGTCTCGTAATTGCGGATTGCAAAGAATGCACTATGTTTCCCTAGGCCTTTGGCTTTGCAGGAATCCTTTTGTGTCGCTCCTTTCACATGAAATGTACCACGGACGGGTTTTCCTATGACAGTGTGATCACTCACGAAATGTCTGTTTAATGTAGATGGCGCTTGTCAATAGAGATTGTTTTCTTGAAGGCAGATTTAATTGATATTTAGCAAATATCTTAGTAGATTTAATATGAAAATATATAAGTATTTCAAGATAAAAGATAATAATACCAATTGGAAAAATTCATAAATCACACTTTAAAAATCGACAATGACAGTGAATATCTCGAAGACTTTAAAACAACAGTGAGAGGTTTGCATTCGGCAGTAATTTTGGTGTAGTTTCCATGTGCAGAACCTTCATGAATTTTCAAATGCATGTAGTGGCATTGACTGCTATCATTCTCTTAGTTGAAGTAAGATAAGATGTTATGCACCTCAAAATGAATGGGAAAGAATGACAAAATACTATAAAAATGTGGAAGAGACAGGGAAATTCTATTTTCCCTGAAAGAAAATATGTATTTTACCTAGGAGAGTAGACTAGAATTCCTTTGGGTTCTAAAATGTGCTTTGATTGACATTGGTGCTCAACCTATGAAACTTCGATATTAAAGACTGGCAACTGTCATGCCACGCCCGGTTCCACGCCTCTATTCGGAGGTTTCTTACTAGACGTATTTTCAGTCTACTTGACTTCCACGTCGTCGCGCCCTCTATAGACTGCCAATCAAGGACTGATTCAGGCTAAAAATACGTCGCCCGCTAGACTAGGCCGAGCCCGGCAGTGTAAACGGACAAAATTGCGGGGCTCGGTCGCGCCCTCTATAGACTGCCAATCAAGGACTGATTCAGGCTAAAAATACGTCGCCCGCTAGACTAGGCCGAGCCCGGCAGTGTAAACGGACAAAATTGCGGGGCTCGGCCGCGGCTCGGCCCAGCCCCGCACTGTAAACGGGGTCTAAGACGCATGCACTGACTCACCCAAATCTTTGTCCGTCCTCAGAAATTGTCCGGTATGCTGGAAAATCCCCAAAAGCAACAAGCCCGCGTAGCTTGCCCGGAAAGATGTTGCAGGGCCTAATCGTGGTTGCTGGTATAAAAGCTTCGCGTGCGCACCTCCGGGCGACTACGTATACGGGTGAGATACGTTTTAAGTACTGTCCTGTGCGGGTCATCTGCGGGGACCTCGGGGTAGTAAAAATTGTTCTTCGCAAGTCGCACGTAAGGCTTGCCCGGAAATGTGTGACACGGCCTTTAAGCATGCTCAAAACTCAATCCGGGTGAGTCGCTGGGGTTTGCCCGCAGATCACGTGTACACGCAGCACACCAATAGGAGGCCCTTGGCGGCAGCACCAGTCGCAGGCAACTCCCACTCAGGTACATCTGTACGTCGCAATCCCCGTATGTCGCTCGTAGCTGAACTTCGATCAGTTTCAAAGCTCTCACGCAGGTCACACGGAATACACGCAAGTAGAAGGTAAGCCTATATAGCAGGTAAGACATAAATGCGAAACTCACAAAAATTCTTGTCCGCTCGCGGAGCTTGCCCGGAAAGGTGTGACACGGCCCTAAAACATCTCTCTTACCTGCCTGTGGGTTTTCACTGAATGTAGTTGGGACCGTTTGTAGTATTGCGTGCATTTTTATGTAGCAGGATATTGGCGACCATTTTGACAAAATGTGAAAGCTCGATCTGGGACGCTCTTAAAAAAACTATTTCTCATGAAGCTGAATTATGCAATCCGGGTCCGGGTCGCGTCCGGGTCCTATTGATGACGCTATCCCAATCCAGATCCTGGGTCCGAAAGGGTATAGAGAGTTCTCAGAGAACACTGAGTGAGTTGGAATCAGCTGAAATGTACTGCGTGTATACACAACTAGGAGCTCCCACTATAAACCCACGACCCCCCCCCCCCCCCCCCGAAAAAAAAAAAATCCGTGTGTCATTTCTTTTATGATATTGGTAAAAAAGAACCCCTTAATATATGGCTTAAAAGTGTGCTGACTGTTTATAGAGGATGTTGGGAAATTCATGTATTCGGGAATTACCGGTTAAGCTGTAACTTACTGGGAATGGACAGAATAATCATAATCTGAAATCTGATATCTGAAGTGGTATCTCAGGTAGGAAATAATGAAAACTGATCCCCTCAGATGTGTCAATTATTCTCATGCAATATCAATTCAGTAAATGCAATTTATAGCAACATAAACATGCAACTACATACACCGTTCCATTCTCAATGAATCACTGGAAGTTTATTTCAAAGAACGCCTCAGATGCTAAAAACATCAAACCACTCATCCATGGAAACCATCGAATGACTAAAAAAAGATAACATGCTCAAGTACATAGACCTTTACATGCATTTCTGCACAGAGTGTAGACCTATATCTTATCACATCTTATTATCGGACCAAGAAAAAAAAAGTATTCATAATGTGATTTCTGCGTTACCATCAAAATTAATGACTAATTCTTTGTATCATAAGCTTCGTATATAGGACAATCCAAATTTATAAACCTATCATTAAAGAACAAGTGCACCTTCATAGACATGTGGGTTGATTTAATGCAGCAATATTAGTAGAACACATCAATGAGAGTTTGAGGAAAATCGACAATCCGTTCAAAAGTTATGAATTTTTGAAGTTTCTGCTCAGTCACGGCGGGATGAAAAGACTACTATAGCTTGTGATGTCACATGTGTACAACGATATAAAGAAAGAATAAAGAAAATTCAACATATTTCCATTTTTCTCGCACAGCAAAAGAACACTCGACTTCTCTCTTTCAGAAGGCATGGGGAATAATTATTCCCCTTAACATACGTCAGTAACAAGTCAAAGAAAATAATGTGCACTTTATTCAAAAAGTAAAGTTTTGTGAAATTCTCTTTTTATTTTCCTTATATCGTTGTACGCATGTGACATCATACACTGTAGTAGTCTTTTCATCCAGCAGTGACTGAGCAGATACTTAAAAATTTCATAACTTATGAACGGATTGTCCAATTTTCCTCAAACTTTCACTGATGTGTTTTACTAATATTGCTGCATTCTCTCAATCCTTGTGTATGTGAAGGTGGACTTGTCCTTTAATACAAAATCATACATAAAATTACATATGATGTAATAACAAGCAAGACATTCAATCTCATCAAACGTGATGTTTTAAATCTATATACTTGTTTGATATCATCAGGTTAGAATAAAATACAGTATGTTAAAAAAATACAATAGTACCCTCCGCTACATTAACTTTAAGAATAGTGAATCAATCCAATACAATTATAGGGTATGAAGCTATGAATTTTGCCCACATCTTACAGAAATCCCCAGTCGATTTGCTTCATAGTCAAAGAGAAATAAGGAATTTTGTACTGCATGTCACGAATCTCTTCCCTCCAAGTTCTGTCTATTGTCTTCACACATTAATATGCAGTTCCAAGAGCATCCAAATGCTAAACTTGGAAGATTCAAACTCATGACAACAATCCACATTTCTTAGTTCAGTTTTTTGTGAAAAAAATGAAGTAGCATTTATTCATATCTGGTGTTATCAATGCGAATATATATATATATATATAATACATATATATATATATATATATATATATATATATTTTTTTTTTTTTTTTTTTTTTTGGGGGGGGGGATACTGTACATCGTCACGATGGAGTTCTTTATTTTTATGTCTTTTTGGGGACAAACGTGCTAAACGGCTAAAAGCAATTCTGACCGTGATGGCATGCTAAAATCGACCGTTTCTATAATGCGTTACAACTCCTGGATGTCCCTTTTCCTAAAGCCTGCGTAACGAAGCATTTCATTCATATGCAGATATTTATTAGTTCTTAATTTTTTTCCGCGGATATGCCGGATGACTTCACGGAGTCAAAATGTTCATGTCGGAAATAGTACGGATGATCCCGGATCGAAGATCCGTGGTCATCTGTGATGCGATCCGTGAAAGTGTACCATGAGGGGCTTTATACTGACAAGTAGGATTGCCATGTGATAACTCTATGGGGAATTCAGAGATTCAGAGATTGATCATGACGAAAGTATACTACTCTGAATCGCTAACTGCGTACCAAGAATCGTTTCAGGACAAAAGAGGGGGCTTTCCGTTGTATTCATTGGATGTGCAATCGATACTACGTTGCCAGAGTTGGCATAATTACGCTTTCTGGCATAACTTTTGTCGCTTCAGCATCTAGCATTATGCTATGCATAATTTGTCTGTTTTAGCATAGTAGCACGATTGTTTACAAAAAGGAAATCACTATGAGTTCTGTGTACCTTTTTTAATTTACTAATTCGTTTGTCAGCTGATATGTCGATGAAACTGACAGTAAAAAATATTATCACATAAATGGTAGCTTTGCAGGTAAGCGGTTACTGTCAAAAGTGTGGCGACCGCTTTCATTTCATCACTTGATAATCCTTATTGCCTATCACATGCCTTCGTAATCACATGTACATAACTGTTTATGCAAAGGCATAAAGTAAGAATAAATGACATTACTATAATCGTATTATACATGAAAACTGTTAAAGGGGACCTCCGGATGATTTTCAGACTTTTACATTTGAACAACTACAGTGCACTCCCGTTATAACGAAATGCTCGGGACCGGCAGTTTTCTTTCGTTATAACGAAATTTCGTTATAACCGAACAAATACAATATATAACGAAAACAAGGAACCACGTATATGTATCATAGTATGTTTGCTGAATATTCATCATACACTGGAAAGCTATGTAAAATGTGATGGGATAACTGTATTACAATAATAAACGCAAGTTCCCCTTAGAAACTGTGCGTGACACAAGGAGCAAACACACAGTGGTGTGAAGTGTTCACCCATGCAGAGACGCTATAAAATGCTTGTTCCGCTTCGTATTTTCGAAAGCAATTCGCATTTCGTTATAACGGAGCACATTTCTTTTGTTTTTCTTTGTTGGTGGTGCTCGGAAAAGACTTCGTTACAACGGAAATTTCGCTGTAACCGTGTTCGTTATAAGCGAATTTTCTACCACAGACTTTAATGGTGATAATTTTGGGACCAGAAGATTTACTTCGTTATAACGAAATTTCGTTATAACCGTGTTCGTTGTAACGGGAGTGCACTGTATATAAATTAGCTAAACTGAGTACAGAGTTTCAGCATTTATAGTGATTGGGATGAGGAATGAGAATGTTTTCAAAATCTATAACAAATTGCAATGAACAAGGATGGTGACATGGCAGCCTCACCATAAGCATGTAAGAGTTGGGGCTCAAGGAAGCAGAACAAAAGAAAAAGGCATGTATGGATTTTTCACAGGTGAACTTGTTGAGCAAGTGGTATTGTAATGGAATTACACTGCTACATTTCTGAAATATATGAGGCTCTGATGTCATCAACACTGTTTAGTGTAATTTGTTTAAGATTTTTAATTTATTGGTTTCTCTGCTCAAGGATCACAATAAATTCCACGAATCTATACATGGAACTGTCGATTTATGTACTACATGATGTGAAATTATGAAAATCGTCCGGAATGCCCCTTTAAACAAGGGACCATAAAATAGTGTATCGATTTAAGTTTCCTATCAGTAAATAAGGAGTCTGGCACGCAAAGAACAGTTATAAGGAGAAACAGTTACTGACATGAGGAATTGCATGTAATCTACAAACCGAAAGATTATAAATCTGACTACTTGATGAAAATGATGGATCATAAATTAAAAATCATATATTATACATCGGATATTTATCATCCAACCATTATATCAACCCAGAATAAAACTAGAAATATCACTTAAGGTGATTAATACCCCCGCCCCGTGACGACAGTCTTACCCAAGGAATGATCTTTCCTTGATCTTCTGCCATTTAAATGCCGTTACCATGGCAACGCAGCTTCCGACACGTCCGAAAAATATGTCTTGCACATCTTCCCACCAAGACTATTGTGTGTGCCACATTTCATAAGCTTTTGTCAAAAACTGAGGAAGTAGTTCAATCCACAAGATCTTTCCTAGATCTTCCGCCATTAATATGCCGTTACCATGGCAACGCAGCTTCCGACACGTCCGAAAAATATGTCTTCCACATCTTCCCACCAAGATCAAGGTGTGTGCCACATTTCATAAGCTTTGGTAAAAAAACTGAGGAAGTAGTTAAATCTGCAAGATCTTTCCTTGATCTTCTGCCATTAATATGCCGTTACCATGGCAACGTACTTTCGGGTACTGTCAAAAAATGCGTCTTGCACATCTACAACCAAAGGCACACATCTGTACCAAGTTTCATGGAAATTGGGCAAAAACTGAGGAAGTAGTTTGCAACACAAAATTTTCCATCATTTTGGCTCATAATATGTGAGCTGTTACCATGGCAACATACTTTTTGTCACTGTCAAGAAATGTGTCATGCTGACCTATATCCTAAGACAAACATTCAATATGAATTCCATGAGAATTGGAAGAACACTGATGAAGCAGTTTTGCCATGAAGCATTTTGCCCTATATTTTACCAATAACATGCCGTTACCATGGCAACGCACTTTTTGCCACTGCGGAAATATGTGTCTTGCACATTAACATGTTCAGATGAACATCTGTATGTAATTTCATAAAAATTGATCAAAAACTGTGGGAGGAGTTCGCGACGCAAGACTTGTACCCATTTTTGCCCATAATATGCCGTTACCATGGCAACGTACTTTTGGGTACTGTCAAAAAATACGTCTTGCACATCTACAACCCAAGGCACACATCTGTGCCAAGTTTTATGGGAATCGGTTGAAAACTGAGGAAGTAGTTCGCGACACAAGATTTGCAACGGACCGACCGCCCGACCGACCGCCCGACCGACCGCCCGACCGACCGCCCGACCGCCCGACCGCCCGACCGCCCGACCGCCCGACCGTACGCTGATTCCTATATACCCCCTTCAAACTTCGTTTGGCGGGGGTATAAACACACCTCTGCCTTTAAGTAGTCTGCAATAAAAGGAGCTTAAGGAGCATTTGCTGCACAGTAGAATTTTACAAACACAGTTTTTGCTTTAGTTAATACAGGAATTCTGCATTCATATGAAATTGTCTTCAAGTCGAGTGTCAGGCACCGTCATCATAGAGAGCGCACACATTTCTGCAACAACCTTGGCTAAACAAGATGTGATATAAGCATGATAGGGGATACAGAATTAAATTCAGTTTTCTCACCACAAACAGGAATGCATTTGATGAATACAAATTCCGTAACAACCATACTTAAGATATAATAATAATTATGATAAGTGATATACAATGTATTTGATGCTCTTTTATGCCAAGATGAACATTTTTGCTTACTCCAATAATTCAAATGGCTATTTGCATATTCTACACTTGTAATGTACAACTAAGCGTAGGTCTATTCGTAATGTCTCTTCCTTCAAGTATTCATGGGACCCAGGAGTGTCCATATATATATATATATATATATATATATATATATATATATATATATATATATATCGTATATATATATATATATACATCGTACTTGTATATGTAAGTATGGCTCGACATTAGCGGTGGCCTGGGGCTACTAAGATTGGCCCAACTAGGCAGCTAACATTTTCAAATGAATTGTTACTTTTACTTTTGTTTCTTCAGGCCACTGCATATCTTCTTTTCGGTCTCCAGACAAGAAAAGTTAGCAGCGAGCATCTATAATTACATTATACGGTTCTTATTCCCTGATGGAATTTTAGAAAGCAGTTAACTGCCACATGTAATTTGTCAAGCACAATAGTCTTTTTTTTTCCTACATCTGAGTTTTGTGATTTTCTATTTCTTTGGCTATCTTATTATGTGAATGGCGGCAGTAAAAATACTACATACTCTCTACGAATCACTAAAGCACAAGTGGCCTTACACACAATAGGGGTATACTCTTTTCTGTTGGACCAAATTATATGCGAGAGTTATGTCTGAAAAATACTAAAACAAATCTTCAGGCAAGAACTAAAATTGAAGAATTGAAATGGAAAAGTTGATCTTGTTATATTTTCATGAAGAGAGGCACAATTGTATTTATTTAAATGAAAAATAGGTGTAGAATTTCAAATTCCATATGCAAACACCTAAGACACTGCTTTCTTTACAAAAAAAAAATAGTATAATGTGCTCTTATATTTAATTAAATAATTTCCATATACACATATTTAAATTTTTACATCATGTAATGATTTATGCACAGGCAATGATTTATGCACATTCATTATAATTATTCAACTACATTTCTAGAGAGAATCCCCAAATTGTCATTTTGAAGATATCAGAGTAATACTGTTTGTTTTTTCCTCATGAAGGATTTTGACCAATCATGGTTGTGTTCTTTATTTCTTAGTTTATTGTCATGTTGGGCAACCAAAGGTGAAGGAACAATGGAAGACAAAGATAAATAACACAGATAATAGGGATATCGCCTTTGTGTTAAGTCTTCAGTGGAACATTACCTGAGATATTGGCATGATTGCACGATAGAATTTATACAACTACATTCACGTAAGTTTAAAATACACTTAAGTTAATGAATTGGACTACAAAGGCACATACTCTGTGCCCTGGTGCACAGAGATCTGCCAACAGAGATTTGCCTTCCGAAGGGGAAGTTTTGTGAAGTATATTTGGAACTTGAGTGAATGCCGAAATATTAGTAGAAAACATCAGTCAAAGTTTAGGTAAAATCCGATAAACCTTTCAAAGATCATTAATTTTTATAAAGTTTTAGTGCTACTACGGCTGAATGACAAGACTACATGTACAGTAGCTGGTGATGTCACTGCAGAACAGTATAAAGAAAGTATAAAGAGAATTCCACAAAATTTCATATTTCTACCATAATGAAAGAGCAATTACAATCATACCTCTTTTAGAAAGTAGGGGGAGTCATATTAATATGACCCATAATTATGTAAACAAGTCAAAGGAATGTACTCTTTTAAGAAATACATCAAATCGAGTGAAATTACCTTTATGCATGGATGTATATTTTAACATATAAATTAATTCTTGATAATCATTGTTCTGCAGTGATGTCACAAGCTACTGTAGCCTTCTTATACAGCATTAAAACTGCAAAAATTCATAACTCTTCAACAGATTATCCAATTTCTCCTCAAACATTCACCCATGTGTTCCATTAAAGGGACTGTGCAGTACTGGTTGAGGTGAGGAGTGAGGTTTATAACATGTTTGGTGAGATAAAGAGAAATCTCTTATGAAATATGAAAGAGCATGTAATTTCAAGAAGGATTCACCATTTGATTGATGAAAATTGGCCTTGAAATGGCTGAGATATCCAAAAAAGCGATACTAATAAAATTGACAGGCCGCGACTTTTATTAGGATCTATTTTTCCCCCTTGTTTTTAGATATCACAGTCATTTCAAAACTGATTTTCATCAAATACTTTTGATCCCCCTTATAATTGTATGCTTTTTAACATTTCATAGAGTGGTTTCTAAATACCTCGCAAAATGTTACAAGCTGAATCTTCACCTCAACCAGCACTGTACAGTCCCTTTAATATTGCTGCAATCACTCAACCCACAGGCACAGTATACATGTATTTGGGGAATCTTCCCGGACATGAAACTAAGCTTTAATACATGACAGTGAGTCTGGCTGAGTGCCAAAGAGAATCACAATAAAATTCACACATCGTCACAACTTACCATAATCACTAACATAGGGACAATGACATGGTTTCGCTTATGACACTATATCGTGTTATGATAAGCATTAAAGGGGATGGCTAGTAACTGATCAGTGGGAATCAGTGGGAATGCTGGAGGATGATTGTTCCAATTATTTGCTTCAGAATGGTCTCATACAGTATTCAAGTAATGTGCAATTTAATGTTTCCAGGTAAGCGTCCCTGGTCAGTGACGGGGCATTAATTTGCACATTACTTGAATATGAGACCGTTCTGAAGCAAATAATTTTCACACAACAGTAGATATATAATGTACTCTTAAATGAATCCCACAAGGATTGGAACAATCATCCCTCAGCATTCCCACTGATTCCCACTGATCGGTTACTAGCCATCCCCTTTAAAATAATCTTCCTTTACAATCTCCCATTAATTCTAGACATAATTCACCCACGGATGAAATATGAGCACACATATATTTATGGTAAGTGATGATGCATTGACAATCTCACAGTGGTGTTCATCACATTCTGCTAATATTGACTTGATAGTTATGATCTTGGTTCAGATCCCCCCCCCCCCACTTCTCACACTATCTTTCCTCTGACATACAGTGTATAAACTCCAAATGCTTTGAAAATATTGACCCAATCATTTAAATGTTCAAATATTGATTGCCTTAAAAAAATATTAATGTGATCAATAAAGATTTCATGGATGCGCCTAAAACCAACCATCAACCATTTCTGCAAGTACCATCGGAAGGTCTTTGGACAGTATGTGCAAAACTATGGGGTTTTCTGTGCCACATGTACGACACTTGTGTGACTATTTGTGTTCCTAATAATTTCCCTGAATCTCTACTTAGAAGTTCCTGATATAACTCATATTCTAGGTACAGTAAATAATTTTCCTTCTTGAAATTGCATAGCAATTTTAGTTGATAGTGATACATTTTGAACAAAATAGTATACAAGTCTATGCAATGAAATTGCTATGCAAATGATATTTTGCATAGCAGTCATATGAAAATGCATAGCAAACTGCTATGCGATACCAGGAAAATTATTCCCTGTAGGTGGCTAAACAGGATTGTGGAGTTTTCTTTTAATTGGACACCAATGAAAAACAAAGAAAGAAGGAAGACATACCATATGTCCTGTAACTTGAGGTGCATGATAGTTTGATGGATTTCTACATTCTCCCCCTTTCTCCTCTTTCATCCCTTTTTCCTTTAATATTCATCCTCTTCCTTATTTTCTCTCTCTTCTTCTAAAAGTAAATCATATATGTGTATCAAGCTAAAACTGCACCATGGCATGGCATTACCATACACAATGACATTACATTAATTTCATGCAGGTTATTTTCTGCCAGTGGTTTGCAAATCTAAAAAAAAATGAGAAAACAAATCATGTTATCATAAATTCATATGCAGCTGTTTGGCAATGTGTCTTTTCACACCAGTCCATTGGGCAATTCATTGATACACGTAACTAGTCAGGAACGTAAATATTATTCTACTCTAAGGCCCTCGCGTCAGGTTTATTAGCACAGTGAGGCTATACATAATCATAAAAATACCTGGAATGTCATTTACGGCCAACATCATCAAAAGTCAACATTGCACAAGTCAGCAATTTGTAAACTCAAGAGAGAAATTCTACCCGTACGGACATAAGAATACATTAATTCTACGGAGTAAGTAAAAATTTGTTGATAGATTTTCTGCAGTCACAGTAAGAACAGATGAAAAATGAATTATTCCATGCTAGAACACCATACACTCCTTAATACAGCCATTCCGGTCAAACTATTTTAGCAGTTTTGCAGATGGTTGTAATGATCATGAACTGCTGACAGATTGACATTTGTAGCAAATAGCCAGTCTTTAGGAGACTCAAAGGGATTCCATAATTTTGTTTGAGATGGGGGAATGAGATTTCAATTTTTTGTGAGATAATGAGAAACCACTTATGAAATATTATCAAACAGCATACAATTGTAATTGTATTCATTGTTTACTGAAAATCGGTTTTGAAATGGCTGCTATATCCAAAAAGAAAGTAAAACGAAAGTTGTCCTAGTAAAAGGTGGGTCCTGCATTTTATTAGGACCTCCTCAGTTGCCCATACGTTGTAGGCCTACTGCATTATGTAACGTGCATTCTTAATGTGCTAAAATAATGCATTATTAGCAGGACTCTCAGCACACGCGTTGTGTATGTAAAAGCTATAGGATGATGTAAAACGACTTGGCCACTGAAGTGCACAGCAAGGACTAAAGGCTCAGACAGAATCTGTCACTTGACTCTTATAGCAGATTATATTTGAGATGAATTCCTCTGAGAATAACTGAATCTCTTCTAACAGATCGGCAACAATTTTTTACAACAAAACCCTGTATTTTGGTTTCTGGTCCCAATGATACCAAAGTCATACTTAAGACATACATCAGGTGGGATAGGGTCACCCTGAGGCACAAACGCTTTCCATTCAGGCTGGCATGATTACTGCAAGTCTTGCATTTAGTCTTCATGGAGTCCTGTTTGGTTCTGAGATGGAATCTTGACGTTAATGAAGTCCAGCAAGGCTAGCCGACCATCATGTGGGAGTAGTCTGTGAAGACAGTACAGTTTAAAGGCCTAATTTACCATTTGCAGATGAAACAAAAACCCTGCATTAGTGCTTTAAAATGGTTCTAAAATGTGAGTTAGGGGTAGAAACAACGACTGTAAAAATTTGAATCGGCAAGATCGATGTTAAGTGTTGTTAAATATATAAAATGTGAACAATAGTTATGATGAAAAATGTTTCCAGACTATTACCGTCTACAGTTACGGTTTATTGAGAAAAATACAGATAAATATTTTAGGCTTTTTCGCGAAAATCTTATAATATTATGATATGTTTTGTGGCAAAACAGACGTACACATATGCATTAAATGTCACATCTTGAAAATTGTGTAGATCACTGTTCCCATTGGTAAACAGGTTCTTTAATTGTAATTCGGTCTAATGTCTTCTTTATCCAGGGAAGCCTCTTCACTGCTGTCCTCTATCAGACAGCCCTACCATTATTATTACCCTAGCATTGCCAGGTACCCATTTATACACCTGGGTTGAGAGGGACATGGTGGGCAATTAAACATCTTGATATAAGCACTGGGAATAAAATTTGGGTCCTCCGATTTGGAGTCATGAGTCGTATCCACTGTGCCAAAGCCCCCTTTCATTTCTACTTTTAACCTGTTAAGGATGGTTTGATTTTCCAACAACACACATTTCTCATAGACGCTTGCACAAGTATACTTGGGACTCATCCTCAATGGGTTAAAGACCTCTCACCAGAAATATCCAACTTAAATGGTGACTGTGATTCTGGAAGTCATCAATGCAGCAATACTTCTGGGTGTGTCTTTTGACTTTTTCTTTCCATAATAGAGTAAGATCATATGTGACCCTGCACCTCAAAACAAACAAAAAGTCGCCAGACATGAATTTATAGTTAAGACCATATTCTGAAAGAACAGACTTTAAGCTTTAAAATAATGTATAACTCAAATCAAATGGACTCTCCTAACATATCTAAATATTGGAAAGAAAGCACAAACTCAGGAAAAGTGTGAACTGAGAAAAGAGGCTCTGAAGTACAGTGTCTATTCAAGCGCTTAATCTTTACCAAACCGTGCTGGCTGTGCGATGAATGGGACAAAAAAACAGGAAGTAACCCACCAGAGTAACAACAATGAAGGGATTATCAGATTAAACTGAAATTAAGCATGCCTCATTAACACATTCTGTCCATAATTAATTCCAACTTTCAATGCAGTAGCACTATTATTTCAAAAGTTATTAGGGTTGAAAGTGAAGAGTGTGGACAAGGTTTATCAGAAATGAAAAAGGGATTCTCAAGACACACCTAATCACACTATTCTACCAAAAATGCTCAAGATAAACTGCTAAAAAAACACACTTTCCTGCCCGTTTTATGATACCAAATTTTAGGTTAATGTAACAGAAGACCCGCTCTTTCAGAAAATATGAAAAAGTCAAGTTCGGCTAGGTTGACCCAGTTTACTTATTTTCAAACCTCACGCAAAATCAGTGTGTGCGACTTTATGTTCGTTTTGAGGTGTACGGTCACATATATGCTTCAATGCTACTTCTTGGATATGATTCCATCATCATTATAACAGAAGATTCTACACACCCACTACTGAACAGGGAGGGCACTTCTGGAATAAGAGTCAGTACATGACTTTCATAATTTCACATGTTAGAACTCTCGCCATACAAGTTTCTTGGCAGAGCTATCTGATATTTTGCAAGTAAATTCAAGCTGGTGAAAGATGAATTTTGAGCCTTCACCACTATTATGTTTTAGTTTCAAGATAGGAGCACTAAGAAACCAAAGACACATACACATACTGGCACAATCGACTTTCACTTACTCTTTTACAGTTGCACTGAGACTGAAGATCTTTGGATAAAAGACATAGCGTTTTTGTCTCAAGATGCCATCGACAATGACATCAGCTGCTGCTGATGTTTCACTCATTCCATGACCTCTAAAAATGTATCAAAAAGAGATAAATCGATTCGAAGTTACATTCTGCAAATGAGCAGATAAAGGTAATATTATAACTAGAAATGTCGCTAAGGCGACTGGTATGCCTCCGCCATAATGCATGATTCTCCTAATAGGTCTATAGTACATGTGGACAATGTGTGATTATATTTTCACAAAATTGGCAATATATTAAAATGACAAGTTTGTCACAAATGTGTTGAATGATCACCTTCCTTGACCTTTAATTGGATGAATAGGAGAGCACGTATTTGGGGATTTAAGGACTTTAACTTGACTTTGCCCATTCATCAGTTTATGCATTGAGTAATTTTCAAGGTATGGAGAAAAAGTGCAATTTCTGTATGGAAATGTACATTGTTACCATTTTCATCTGGCCTTTGACCCTAAAATTCATAGGATAATCACTGTCAGGCAGAACAAGCATAAATACGTAGAAAGTTTCAAGATAACTTGAGCCACTTCTGAGATATGGAGGAAAAAGTTAGTTCAGCACTTTCCCTTGATCTTTGACCTTTTGACCTTTGAGGCAAAAAAGAAAAAAAAGTTTCCAGTGAATCTCTATTAAGTTATACATGCATAGGGCCTACACCAAGTGTAAAAAAAATAATCCTGCTGGCATTGCATAAATATGAGGGAAATAATAAAATGTTGAAGTGTTGCCCTTGACCTTTGACCCCTGACCTTTGACCCCATAAATTCTCTAGATAATCACTGCCAGTCAGTATATATATATACCACAGTATGTTCCATGACGATACCTTGAACAATTTCCAAGTTACGGAGAAAAAAGTTATAAGGTTTAATATTGTTACTTGACCTTTTAACCTTTGACCTCATGACCCCAAACTTTCACAAGAGATTCTTAATTGGGTAATACATGTATACACTAAGTTTTAAGAAAATATCTTCAGGCATTGCATAGATATGGTGGAAATAGTGAAATTTTACGTATTTGACCTTGACCTTTTGACCTTTGACCTTGAACATGTGTACCCAAAAGTTGATAGGCACAACTTCACCCCCTACTGCACATACATGCCAAGTTTCATTAGGATACCTCAAAAGGTTTTTTAGTTACGCTGTCCACAAAATTCATTACGGACGGAAGGACGGACGGACGGACGGAAGGACGGACGGACGGACGGACAACCCGAAAACATAATGCCTCCGGCACCACTTCGTGGCGGAGGCATAAAAACAACATGAGAGACAGAGTTGTAATGAGCAATGTCATGGAAAGTACCTGGACATTTTTTTTTTTTTTTTTGTTAAGCGAAAGAATATTCAAAACATTCAAGGGAGCTTGTCAACATTGGCATGTTTGATATCACCTACATACATGTATGTGTAGGTGGATGACACCTAGATTTTCAACACTTTTGTTTTAATGGTTTAAAACCTGTGATTATTTGAGCAATTGCTACCTCGGAACTGGTTTATTGCAAGAAGCCTCTTCTTCTAGAATTATCTATCTATTATTGACAAATGAAATGAATGATGCACATGAATTTCACGTCCATTGTTGCTGTATCATAGAATTGGTAAGATAAAATATTAATGACAAAATATAACAAAACTACCAATACTAATCATACTAACACTACTAGTAATCACGTACGTCTGCTCCTAATGCTCATGCTTTATTTACAATCATTATATGTTGAGGAAACACAAACCTTTGCTCAATTTATGTTGGTATTCAGAATCCTGCTATGTAGTGCTAAAACACAAACACTTACTCATTAGATTATAAATCCTATTGTAGAAAACTCAGCAATCTCATATAGAAACCAAAACCTTTGCCCACTTTTGGTTTATCATAATAGTGTAGAGAATGCCTGCAATTTGGTGCTAAAACACAGACTTGCTCATTGATTGAAACTCCCATCATTGAAGAAAATATAATAATCTAGTGTTGATAATAAAACCTTTGCACACTTTATATAGTGTATCATGTAGGTGTTGAGGATATCTGCAACCTGCATGATGCTGATGCACAAGTTACACATAAATTCATTTTTATTGTATTCAATCTCAAAGAGTAAAACTTCTACACTTACACACTTTAGTGTATCATGCCATTGTGAAGAATGTCTGCAATATGGCGCTTTAACACATACCTCTGCTTGATTATCATGCGGGTGTTTAGTGTATTATGCCATTGTATAGAATGTGTGCAATATGGCGCTTTAACACAAACCTCTGTTTGATTGAGTGTATCATGCTGGTGTTTAGTGTATTATGCCATTGAATGTCTGCAATACGGCGCTTTAACACATATCTCTGCTTGATTGAGTGTACCATGCTGTTGTTTAGTGTATTATGCCATTGTATAGAATGTCTGCAATATGGCGCTTTAACACTTACCTCTGCTTGATTGAGTGTATCATGCCGGTGTTAAGAAAGTGGGGGCAGACAAGAGTTTGCTGTATACCCGTCTTCTGGTAGACGGATCTAAGCTCGGACTCTAAAGCCTCATCCAGTCCCAGGATTCCAAACTTTGAGGCGCAGTAGTCCGCAAGGCGGTGCATCGCATTCTGGCCACCAGTTGAGCATGTGGTCACAATATGGCCGCAGTCTGCCTCCAACATGGCAGGTAAAAAGGCCCTTAAGGTCTGTATAGTGAGCATTAGGATAGAGGCTATGTATGAAGACACCTAATTTTCTTATCTTGAAGTTAAAACCAGCCAGAAAACTACCACAGGCTATGGAACATTCTGTAATGTGCATTTGTGTGTGTGTTGGGGGGAGGGGGGTTCCTCGTTGGGTCAATGGGTGTGACCCAGGTCTGTTAACATTCCCACATCCAAATCAGGAAGATTCCACACACCAATCAGGGAAATTACTGTGTGTTACATGCATTTCAATGGGCAAAAATAATTCCAACATCAGGGAGATTTTATTAAATTCTCTTATTCAAACATAACAGATTTTGACATTTTCAGAGAGACTCCTAAAGCATCAGGGAGACTTCTAGCAGCTCTGGTGTGACTCTTGGGAAATAATGGGTTTCCTCATTTGGTATCAAATATTGTTTTTCTTGCTGTTGTTGTTGTTGTTGTTGTTGTTGTTGTTGTTGTTGTTGTTTTGTTTTGGGTTTTTTTTTTTTGCCCTGAAGTGTGTGGCAGCTGCCTCTTCCCATCCCAATTCCACAGTCCCTGACTATCTCATAATCAGTTGAATAAAGTTAATGGATCTGCCATCAAAAGGTCATGACTGCAATTACGACTAGTAATCTGATTCAGGATAACGACAGCAGATAGTGAGAGAGGAAACTATGGTAGTTTCAAAGCCAAAATGAGAATACATGTAGTACATTTTTGTATTCTAAAAATAAAATGGAAACATTTAAAGCATTCCAATCATTGAGGACAGTAGACAGAATTGAATGAATGAACAAAGTTAGGAAATAATTTCAACGAAAAGACCTTGCAAACTGTGACTTCAAAAAGAATTCTGGACTGAATAGTCGTACTTATTTACTGCCATATGCCATCAGATTTCCAGATAATATTTAAATGTAGATCTCTATTCAATTAAACTCCAGGGTTGTAATTTTGCTAAACACTTCAAGACATAAAAAATCCATGAGTGTTTTATGTAACAGTATACCATCATGAACGAAAGATGAAACCCTTGCTGACACTTTACACTTGGGCTTGTTCAAAATAATATGAGTTTTTGCCACCCTAACGTGGAATGTGTAGTAGGCGATCAGCTACCCATTCTAGTGACCCTACTGCTACAATGGTGTAACAACAGCCAGGATAGCTAGCCACACATTTGAGAGATCACTTGTGGACATCACATGACAAATTTTTCTACCATCTCATCGCAAAAACATTACATGACATGTCACAAGCTTCACAATTATCGAAGTTGGAAAATGACCAAACACCAGTCTGCAATTTTCCTGGCAATGTTCTGGGTGGCTCTTGGCACATCTGCCTAGTAACTCTTGTCAAAATGCCACATTTTTTTTTTTGTGTGTGTGCAAAATATTATGATTTCCATTTTTTTTTTTTCACAGCCAGGTTGAGATCTAGAAGGAACATTTTCATGAAGCATTCCCCCCCCCCCCCTGACAAACTGTTATTTGCTACTAAAATCCTTGCATCTGACTGGCTGAGAACAGGTTTGTCCAACGAATTTGTCAAACAGAACACTTCATAATATCAAAATGCCCCTGTGGAATATACAATGTATCTTCCACAGGCAATTTGCTGGATTTCAAATGACAAACACAGTCAACCTTGCCTATATTGTAAGCCAAATGTATTTTGACTGAAGACTTTCTGAGAAAATTCGACTTACAATTGTATGAGGGATTAAAATTAATATATTTTATGAAGAGGACTTGGAAAGAACTTTACATAGGTGATTATTCAACTTATGCGAGGTTGATTTAACCAAAGGTGACCGTATCTTGAAAGATTTCTTGCGAGCTCACCCAGAATGCCGAGACAAGATTGATGTTGATGGTGCGCCTGATGTCTTCTTCCTTCAGAGCAAGAAGAGACTCCCCAACCAGAACTCCAGCATTGTTGACCAACATGTACACCTCGCCAACCTCAATCTGCACCCTATCAAACCAAATATGAAGGATAGAAAATGCTTTTTATTTCATTTATTTTCACTTAATACAAAGACATGCATACATAAAAATGTGACAATAATATGTCAAGTATATTCATTACATTGTTACAAAACAAACAAGCAAACAAACAACCAAAGTTATTAAGTGAAGGGGTTAATGACAAGGTAATGGGAATTATTTAAGACTAACCCCTGGAAAGTAAATAAATCAGTGTTTTATCTATGGAGCTACTTCCTACACACTGTAACTGACCATAAAATCAGCAAATGCATGCTACTCACTACACAAGAAGCATACACTTGTATTAAAGCACATTAACAATACATGAGATGCCAGCATTTTCACAAACACACCCCTATCATGCTAATCTCTCATTAATTCATAATGATACTGATCAATTCCAGAATACCCTTGAAGTAAAAACATGTACACCTTACCCACCTCAATCTGTGCCAGGTATCAAACCTATACAGTGCACTCCCCTTATAATGAACACGGGTATTAACCGGAGGGCCATACCCCAAAAAGTCGCTTACTTAACGAGTGAGTTGCACTCTCTCTACAAACTAAGTAGACCATGCTTATTTTCAAGTTTTTATTGTAACAAACAACATTCCACTGGTCTACCTCAAAAAATTTGTTGCGAAAGCCTCCAAATCCAAGATGGCGTCCAAGATGGCCGCCATATTTACTGAATTTGTTATTTGAAAGATAGAATTTGATTGAAACATCAGACTTCAACAAATTTGATGTCATATGAAAGAGAATAAAATTTTCTACAAGTTGATACCATTTTTGTGGGTTATTGTGATAATTGGATTGAGATTTTAAGGAAAAAACACTCATTTTTTGATATTTTTCTGAAAAAAGGAAAATCATGAAAATGCTTGATTCAGCATAAATCACAGAAAAACTGAAGGATTATCTTGAAACGTTTCAAGAATTTTGTTTGACATATAATTGATATTTGGAGAAAATTAGGGGTCAGTACCATTTTCGGTTCAGGAGTTATAATTTCTCAAACTTGAAAACTCACTATGTAAAAATGGCCACTTTAGTTGTGACAAGACCATGTTGGTCGTAAAAAAAGCTTGCGCGCGCCAAGACTACTACACGCACCACTGGCACTGGCGCTTGTAGCAGTGCCAGTGGTGCGTGTAGTAGTCTTGGCAAACGCAGACTTTTTCTTTGACAAACAAGGGTTTGTGCCTGAAACTAACTTTTCATACCAAGTGGTAGCTCAGGTGACGCTGATTGCTATTATTTCAAAGTAGGTTGTTCTGAAGCAGATGAGATGAAGCAAAAAATATCTTTCAAATAGAGGTTGAAGCTCGAAACACTAACCTTGCTATAGAAAGTTTAAAACAAAATTTGGATCAATCACTCAAAAACTTCAAGATTGCAGGCCATCAAAGCTGACATAGTGTATTGCGCCTAAAGTAAATGTATCATTTCGATTTTGATACAATTTTGTCTGTTTTGCTGTCTATTTATACGGTTTTTATATATTCTGAACATTTTAATGGTATTTCAAACCATCTTAGGTTTTTATGGAGACATTTTTCAGAATGCACCATGAATATTTCTCTAAAAAGTAAAAAAATAAATAAAATTAAGAATGTTTATGAAAACCATGCATAAATTAACATCTTTCCCATAATATAATCAATATTTGGAGAAAATTAGGGGTCAGTATTGTATTTGGTTCAGGAGTTATAATGTCTAAAACTTGAAATCCAATTTAACATAATATATATTTGCACGCATCTGTTCCCAAAGACGTCACAGAGGGTCAAATCCAAGATCGTCCTTACTTTTCGAGTTCCACTCTCTCCATAAACAAGACCATACATAATAATAAGTATACTAAGCAATGTTCCGTAAGGACACCTCAGTAGATTTGTTGCAAAAACCTCCAAAGTACAGATGCGGTCCAATAGGACCGCCATTTTTATTGAATTTAACATTTCAAACATAAAATTTGATAGAGACACTGGATTGCAACAAATTTGATGTCATATGAAGGAGAGCAAAACTTCCTAAAAGTTGATACCACTTTAGCTGTGTATTGTGATAAATTGGGGGGGGGGGGGTTTGTTGTTTGCTTCTCTTTTTTGGGGCAGGGGAATACATATTTTTAAATTGTTTTGAAAAAAGGAAGAAATGTAAAAATGCATGATTTAATATTTATCAAAGAAGAACTGAAGAATTATTTTGAAACCTGCGATTGAGATTGAGATTTACTGAGATTGAGACATAATTCATATTTCTGGAATTATATGCAATATCATACACTGTTGACAAGTTAACATCTAAAACTTGAAAAAATTATATTTATGCATTATAAATTTTGCATACGATGTGTTTACATGGTCACATGTAATATTGTTATGGTCTAGTGACTTGCAAGTACCTGCAAACTAACTTTTCATGCCAAGTGGTAGGTGACGCTGGTCGCCATTACTGTAGCATTTCATCATAGTAGATTGTTCTGAGGCAGATAAGATTAAACAGAAAGTATTTTCCAAAAAGAGATAGGAGCTTGGAATTTGGCACAAATTTTGCCAATGTGTAATATTTAGCGATAAAAATAGTATCCACACAAAATTCAAGATGGCGGTAATTAATCGAGGTTGTCGTTCAAGGCATTATTTACCATTAGTGCACGTAAAACAAAAACCTAGCTTTACTTAATTCCTCAAACTAGTTCTAAACTGTGAGTTAGGGATAGAACAACTAATGCACAAACTTAAATCAGTATAATCAATGCTAAATATTGTTAGATATACTAAATAGATCTGATAAGAATGTCTTTTTGTATACTAGATTGTTAACAGTTATCATGGTTATGGTTTCTTGAAAAGAAATGGTGTTATCTCCGTATGTTTTAGGCTTTATTATAATTTTTTTTACATGGTAGAATGTTTTGTGATACAACTAACCTGCACATATAAATCGAATGTGATATCTCTCCCAATGGTAAACAATACCTTTAGTGTGTTGCGTGAAAGTTAAATCTCAACTTATAACTTATAATTTGATATATTTTGTTCAATCTTCTTATATTGCTGTCTATTACATGTTTCTATACACCCGAACGATATTGTACTAGTGTAAACCATATTGAGGGTCTTTTTTTTGGGGGGGGGGGGGGTGGAGCTCATTCCAGTGTTTGGGTAAGGCCCAATCTTTGATAAAAAAGAAATGCTTCTGTATCCAAGATATGCTTTTTTACTTGTATGTTACTCTGCTGGTGTAGAAACATGAATGATGATGGTATAATATGTGTAATAATGTCTGATCCGCAGATGTCCTTGAAAGCCCTTCTGATCCGAACCCCCCCCCCCAAAAAAAAAAAAAAAAATCCGACATGGCGGCAATTTCTCAACTTTGCTTTACTTTTTCAGTATATTGTTCGAATAAAATTGTCAAAATTGATTATTCGTGCTGTATATTCACATTTACAAATAAGCATGCTGAAACTGTATTTACTGTTATTAGATTTTTCTTACATTGTTTTTAGGCTGATTTCTTGTGGGTTATAGTGTCACAATTGATCTGAACTTATGCCATTGGTAGATGCTTTCCCATAATATAGATATCAGGATCACTCGAGAGTGAAAATGTTCATTTTCATTCATTTTAGAGTGACCTCGGGGATCACTCGAAGTGTGACGAGTGATCCCTAAGGCAGGGCTCGACACTAACGGTGGTCCGGTGGCTCAGGGCCACCAAAAACGCACGTCGGGCCACCAAAATGTCAGAAATGAAGAATTTGGTGGCCTGATCGGGCCACCGAAAAAGGTCGGATATTTGCCTTTGGGCCACCAAAAATAAAAGTTAGTGTGGGGCCCTGCCTAAGGTCACTCTAAAATGAGTGAAAATGAACATTTTCACTCAAAAGTCACTCCAATTTCACTCTAAATTCACCGTTTTCTGTTATTCACTCCTCACATTAAAAGTAAAAACTTCCACTCGATTTGTTTTTAAAATGTGTCCATAAAAACCTAAGACGGTTTAAGATAGCGCAACAGACAAAATTGTATCAAAATTGAAATAATACATTTAGTTTGGCGCAATGCACTATGTCAACTTTGATGGCTGTCATCTTGATTTTTTTTTTTGAGCGGTTGATCTAAATTCTGTCTTAAACTATTTATAACAAGATTGGTGCCAAGTTTCAAGCTACTACCTCTATTTGACACTTTTTTTTTTGGCTTCATCTCATCTGCTTCAGAACAATCTACTTTGAAATAATAGCGATCAGTATCACCTGAGCTACCACTTGGTATGAAAATTTAGTTTGCAGGTACAAACCTTTGTTTGTCAAAGAAAAAGTCTGCATTTGCCAAGACTACTACACGCACCACTGGCACTGCTACAATCGCTAGTGCAAGTGGTGCGTGTAGTAGTCTTGGCGCGTGCAAGCTTTTTTATGACCAACCAGGTCTTGGTCACAACTAAAGTGGCCATTTTTACGTAGTGAGTTTTCAAGTTTGAGACATTATAACTCCCGAACCGAAAATGGTACTGACCCCTAATTTTCGCCAAATATCAATTATATGTCAAACAAAATTCTTGAAACGTTTCAAGATAATTCTTCAGTCTTTCTCTGATTTATGCTGAATCAAGCATTTTCATGATTTTCCTTTTTTCAGAAAAATATCAAAAATGAGTGTTTTTTTCTTAAAATCTCAATCCAGTTATCACAATAACCCACAAAAATTGTATCAACTTGTAGAAAATTTTATTCTCTTTCATATGACATCACATTTGTTGAAATCTGATGTTTCTATCGAATTCTATCATTTAAATAACAAATTCAGTCAATATGGCGGCCATCTTGGACGCCATCTTGGATTTGGAGGCTTTCGCAACAAATTTTTTGAGGTAGACCAGTGGAATGTTGTTTGTTACAATAAAAACTTGAAAATAAGCATGGTCTACTTAGTTTGTAGAGAGAGTGCAACTCGACCTCTGTTTTTAGCCTTTGGCCCCCCGGTTATATGGATAACAACATTTTGGATACGACAAAGTAAAAATTCAGGTCCTAAAATCACTTAATTGTTCGGTTCTATAACAAAATTTCAATTAAAAAAAAAAGAAATCTGATGGTCCCAAGGACAGGAATCCAAAGTATGAATGATGAAAAAAAAAAACATGATCACCTTGCCCACCTCAATATGCACCCTGTCAAGACCAGTACAGTGTACTCCCATTGCAAACAAACACAGTTCTAACAAAATTCTCAATAAAATGAAGTAAAAAGTCAGGTCTGAAAATCATCCTGCATGTACACGTGTACCTCTAATTGTATACTTCCATACTGTTTGGTCATAATTAAATTTCGATATACTGAAAGAAAATTGCCTGTCCCATGAACTTTGAACTTTATTACAGGAGTCCACTGTATGAATGATGAAAAAAAGTGCACTGTACCCTATCAAGGCAATACAGTACTCCTGTTATACAAGTGTAAATGAAATTCTTGTGACAGTGAAGTAAAAATTCAGGTCTGAAAATCATCAAGTATTTCACCTCCTTGTGTACTTTACTGTTTGGTTTTAACAAAATGAAAACTGCTGGTCCAAAGGACTTCATTATAATGGGAGTCCACTGTATTCTCTGAATGAAAAAAACAAAACAAAACAAAACAAAACAAACAAACAAACAAAAAACAACAACAACATGTAGCCTACTGTACACCTCACCCACCTCTGTCTGTACCCTATCCAGAAAAATTTGAATGATGAAAACAATCATAATAAGTTTGATAGACCCTTTATGGCAATGGTGATGATGAAGTCTGCAGACTTGGTTAATACATTGTATAAATTATAAAATAAATCACAACAATGATAATTACGCTAAAAAGGACAGTGATAATAACACCATACATCAATCTAGGCAGGAAATGGAAAAACTGTATTAATGGTAAATAAAGTCTTGAATACTATTACAATAGTCATAAACAATGGGAAAATTTGGGATGAATCTTACTGCTACAGTGTATATCATTATCATTATTCACCCCTTCTATCATCAATTATTGTAATCACACTTCAGCTGCAACATTTACCACAATTTACAGAATAAATATTTCCTGCTTTATTTCTATTACTTGTACAAATCTGTCACACAAAGTCAGGGTTCGAAATTGGCAATGGTCCGCTGGCCATTGGCCACCCAAAATCACGTCGGACTAGCCAAAAATCGTAAAATTCTGAAGTTACTAGTCCGTCTGGCTAGCCAAAATATTGCTTCAGTGTCAAAATTGATTCTAAGGAGTCCGCCTGGCTAGTTAAAAAAAAAGTTAAGTGCGACCCCTGCACTCGAAAGAATGTCATTGAGAGAAAGCAATTCTTGCACTCCTCCACCCTGAAGCAGACAAATATTGCATGACACACTACACCAACGAGGAAAACATACCAATGTTCTAATGCATGTGGAGAGAAGATCAACCTAATATGGAATTTCTTTTTCAACTCTTAAAATACACCCACAGAGTTCCAGGCGGGTGACGTGGTGCCTCCGCCCAAATGTGAAACTGCTGTGATGACTCACAGCAGTTAAAGGGGAATCAAATTCGACTGAGTGAATATATATACAGCAATATCAGTTGAATTATCAGTGAAAGTTTGAGTAAAATTAAACAATCTACCGGTATTCAATTTGTGATATCACACATGGATCACGTTGTGAAGAAAATGTTACAAGAATTCAGCAAACAGGCTATTTTCATTTCTCTAGCATATTATGAAAAAAAAGCACTTGGCTAATCTCTTCCTGAAGGCAAGAGGAATAATAATATCATTACAGTGCACACCCAGTCCTCGGAATGCCATACAATCAAATTTGAACCTTGAAATTGTCGGTCAAGCGTATCATATGGTCTGCCAAAATAACCACATAATACCATAGTATCTAAAATTGCGTTCCAGCTTCTGACAAACAACTACCCCCACAGTAGGCCATAAGGTTTTAATCAACAATCCTACTGTATGGCTTTAATCATGCTTACAGTACATACAAATTGTATTTTGTACTCTGTATCAGAGGAGTAGTCATAAACATGACACAGTAATAATTTATCCATTTCAACTCCCAGAAACCAAATTTTTGTGGTTTTGTGCTGCCTCCTCTTAGAATATTTTTGCTTTATACTGCTGTTTCAAATGGAAGTGTAAAACATTTTCAAGTTTTTTTATTTATTCATTTTACTTTTATTTCCAATGCACATTATCAGAAGTCTCTTTATTGAGAAATGTATGATCCTTAAACTGCAACATATCTAAGAATACCAAAGTTAATATTTCTACCTTAAACTGAACTTTTTACAAAGTATTCTCCTTCTGTGTGTTACTTTGTACCTTAATGAATTTCATTAGTTCTCTCTAATCTTTCTCTAATATGGAAAAATACAATTTTGAGTTGCCAATTTAAAATAAAGATGTGATAAATGTGTGCCCATTAAAATCATTCGAGGACACGATGGCTTCTAAAAAGGTGTAGGTGAACGCTAGTTATGCAGCACAAACCCCTGTTGGTCATAAGGGAGTCTGTGCCAATTGCATCATACTCTGTGAGCTAATTATGTAGCTGCTCCCTTTTTGGGGGCAGCTACACTGTACTAACAGTACACGTCCTATAGGGCAGGGCCTATGGTGAATATGTAGGCTTTTTGGCACAGACTCCTTTATATGACCGACAAGGGTGTGCCTGTAAACTAGGCCAGGAACCCAGCTTCAAATTATATTAGACACAACTCAAAAACATTTCAGTCAGTATTAAAATCAGAAGGTTACAACAGAAATATGCCTTCTGTTCTTCACTGCGATAATGATGCAATAAACATGTTTGTTTGTTTTTTGTGAAGGACAGACATTACTATTAATAGAATACAACACATCAAATGCCAAATCACTGACATTGCTAACGTTGAATGTCGTCACACTTCGGTGAGGCTAGGGAGAGACTAACCTATATAGGAAGAGAATGCAGCAGATATCTGTCTTTGCTGTAATGCTTTAACTTCTGATGCGACGAGCCTTTCGCTTTGCTATCAAAGTGGTACATCTGATACCACAAGACTATGAAAAGTGTTTTGCTTTGCGTGCATCCGCTGTTCATAGTTTTGCCGCATCAGACGTATCGCTTAATAGCAAAGATGATAGTCTCGCTGCATCAGAGTTTTAGCCTGACAGCAAAGACCATCTACAGGTGCATCTTCAGAATAGATTATCAGATAGGTAACGAGACAGGTAAATTTGTGTTCTTGTAGCTTCCAGATACTACCTCACTGATGTACCTCAATGCCGATGCTTTGACCAGGTCACTGTTCGTAACGTCCACTGTGTAGAGGGAGACGTCAGCCCCCGGTGTGGCTGTTTCGATCAGTTCGGCCGTCTCCTTGTTGCCTGTTGGACAAAAGTTTAGGACAGCAGATCAGCTTTAAACTTCAATGATGTTTTCAGAGTAGACACAAACATGTAGGACTAACCGTGGGCTTCAAGGGTACAGCAAAGTGCCCATTCATTTCACTGACCTTGAATAAAAAGAGTTTAAATTGCCCTATGCTCACAGGAACGTTTGTAAATCATTGCTCATTTGCTTCCACACTCACATGTGTTCAGTAACTGACTCATTTCATATTGCCTAATGACATCATAAACAGAGAGATGTGAAAGTTTCATCAAAATTGGACAAATAAGGAGCTTTTAAAGTTTAAATGTTGTCAAAACACTTTGTTACAATCCCTTTATGCATATTTTTATGTAAAATGAAGGGATTAATTAATGTTCTCTACCTCTTCATAATTCATCCATTTGAGATATAGCATATAAATTCTCATAATTTCCCTTGGAAAAAAAAAGTAATAATTGATCAAATAAACTTTATCACACCTTCAGCATTGAATTAAAGGTTGAATTAATACTGTATGAAACGTACCTGTTGTAGCGAACATACTGTACGATCTGGTGCACAATGTTGTGGCAAGGGGCACACCATACATTGTTATACTTTTGTTATGTAAATGGATTTCCTCTTTAAAAGATGCAAGTTGCAGCCATAACAGGAATACATGAACATGCAATCACTATGCTTTGTCAATGTGACAAAAGTAATGCTTGAAAAGAAACTGCGCTTGCAAAAGCATTCAGAAACACATCCTTCTTTGGCTGTGAAGAGTCCTTTAACCACACTTTGTATGATCAATAGAATTTTATTTTTAATGTATGTACACTTGAACCATATACCACACTTTAGATCAATAGCATGTATGTACACTTGAACTATCTTTACGATGGCAATGAGCAGACTTTCTAAGAATACTCTAGCAATTCAAAATTGCGGGGTCATGACAGAATAGCACAAATAAAGAATGATCATCTTTTACTTTCTGTCACGAGGGGAGAACATAAACACATCGAGAGAGGGTGGAGGGAGAACAGAAATGATAAGAGAAAGTGATGTGTGCACGCAGTTCAGTTGTATCCACAGTTAATTTACGAGAGACTAAAAAACTATGTATGTAATCGATCGAGGTTGAAGTGCTTTTTAAAAGTTTACACGTGGACAATTCCACTCTATGAATACCATTGAATCAATTTTTGATAAGTAAGTACTCCAGGACACCCCACAAAAGACCACATGGAAGTGTGCAGAAATAATCATCATTTCATGGCCAACTAGACCAGATATTGAGCCTGTTAGTTTCATTGGTTACTTTACAGTACTCTGTGCTTGTGGGAAAGCTGTGTTTGCTTCTGTTTCAATACCTGTACCTGTCCATCACTGATGTTAAACCTTTGATTGAATGATAAGGGTGCTGTTGTTAGTTTGCCCACAAAAATTGCACAATCAGGTAGACATACAATTGTAGTTCCTTGAATATTTTATTTGCATTGTGATCGATGATTTTCTAAATTCTGGTAACATGGAAACCCCCACTCTTTCCCATGATATACCCCACTATTATTTCCTTTAATCTGCCACAACAGTTGCCAGATAAGCATCGTTTGAGAAAATTGGCTGCAATGAAGTGCAGTCAACCGTTCAAAATGTTGATATCACAGTGGGTTGAAAACACAATTATCATGATTCATGAAATCCACAACACTCTCAGACTTTGGAACTTGTATAGAATGCAATTGTATGATGAATTTTGCAATTGAATAAAACTGGTGACTCATTATTTTTTCACAATTTTTTTGATACTTCAATGTTCTGGAAAATTACTGCACAAACATAATTCAGCAATTTTCCTGGTTCAAGAGCTCTTGAAAGTACGAGTAGTTTGCATTAATGGGTGATGTATGTATGGTGATTAGTCAACCATCTGTTATTCCCTGTAATAAAGGGATGATATCCCTAGCTTTGTTTGATTGGGGATTTATATTTTAACATTTTGCAAGATAATTAGAAACTACTTAAAAAAATGCTATGAAATCGGAAGAGAAATGCAAAGTTTATTTGATGAAAAACAGTTTTTAAATGGATGTGTACTTCAAAACAAAACGTAAAACAAAGTGGTCCCACCTTTTATTACCATCTCTTTGTTTTATCTGTAATCAGCCACTTCAAAACCAATTTTCATCAAAAAATGTTTAATTCCTTTTCAGAATTATTACGGGCTTATCAGTTTCTTATCATGTCACAAAACATTGGGCAGCCTATAAGCCCCACCTCAATCAAAACTACACCATACCTCATTCGGTGCTTTTGTTCAGCTATTGGCACAAATGCTGTGAGTGTTCAGTTTCAATGAGAATGACACTATGGTGGTTGTGTGCTCAGTCCAAATCCTACAAGTGGCTCAGCAGTGTTGCTTTTTAAATGTCAAAGAAAACTTTGATATGATGTCAAATCATTGACATTGTAGGCTACAATTTAAAACCAAAGATGTCTTTGCTAAGACTGTACACATCAGAAAAAATGGAAACTTTTTTTTTTTTTTTTAATGCAACATTTCATTTTCTGTGATTTCCATTCATGTACTGTTACAACATGAAAGTATATATCTTCTTTTGTTTTCTTTTTTTTATAGCTGACTTGGTGTACATTATGTTCAGGAAGGTTCCTGAACTTTGGCTTACCACATGACTGTAACACATTGGGTTGCTTTGGTTTTTAAATTATTCTTGTTAATTAGATGGTAGTGCACATGCACATTGAAGATGGCTGCATGCATACTATTTTTCTTTTCTTTTTGCAGGGGATGTTCAAGAGATTGTTAATTCGATGAAAAACTGTTTCATGAACCACACCAAACGACAGTACTGTGATCTACATTGAGGTTCTGGGAACTCTTCAAACTTGACCGACAGCTGTTCGTTTCTGACATGGTATAGAATATACTCAGAATTCTCTGTAGAACTACTCCACTACATTGTACACGAATGCATGCACTAGGAGTAAGACTCAGAATAGGAACCTTTAACCCTAAAAGCCCAAGCTACCGTATTGTATTTTGACCCCTTGCAGGCCTGGGGGGGGGGGGGGGGGGGGGGTTGTGCCCCCCTTTAATTAACTTCTTTCGATGTATGACCTTCATATTTGGCACATGAGTAGAGCAACTCATACTCTACAGGTATGTACGTGACCCAACATTTGAAATGTCTCAAGGTCATGTACTGAGGGCGCTATTTACCAAAATATAAAGAAATACATCTAGGAAATATGCAAAAATCATGTTTTTTTTCTTTTTATTTCTTTATCCCCAGTATAATTTTATTTTTTATCAATTATTTTCATATAATTTACCACAAAGGATAAGTAATTCAACCTTCACTGTTTGCAGAGACTCCAACCCTCCCGTTTTCGACAGGAGATCTCCCGCCGAAAGCCCATTTTCGCAAAATCTCCCGTTCTCCCGTTTGAGAATTTGATTTCTCCCGCCCTGGCTCTGTGTCTCCCGGTGGAAAGGATTTCTTACTTATTGCTATCGTATGCAAATAAGCCTTAGATAGCACCAGAGAACATCTAAAACCCTAGAAACTTCGCGCTTCGCACACATCAACTTGGAGTCTCCCGTTTGTTAGGGGTTTCGGGCGGGAGAATCTCCAGATCAGGAGGTGCTTGGGGTTGGAATCTCTGTGTTTGTGATAGTTGAAATTTCTCAAGGTCAACATGTGGGGGCACTATTCATTACTACGTAAAAGAATATGAAACCTATAACAGGGCTGCCAACCTTGAGTGAGAGTTTGGCGTGAGACATTGCGAGGGAGCGGAGCGACCTCCTGGCTAGCGCCTGGTGGGCCTGCTGTGCGGCCGTACGTACGTACTACGTACACAGTCAGTGTATGTAAAGCAATGTAAAGCACACGTCATAGCCATACATGTACTGTAATTTGCCAAAAGTACAAGTTACGCTCACGTGGTATAGGTAGAAACCAATCGTAATCCAATACTAATAGCTCGATCGTCTTTGCGCGCGAACCGAAAATGATTATCATTGGTTAAGCTTTACACCCGCGCAGGAAAATCTCGAAATTTTGGGCTTGGGCATATCGATATTCGGAATATCAGAGAATTTAGAGATACATTTATTTTTGTAGTCATGTACATTCCATTTTGGGGGTTTGGTTTAGCGTGAGATTTCGTTTATCAGAGTGAGACAGTCAAAATTGGTTAAATTGCGCGAGTCTCACGCTCAATGCGTGAGAGTTGGCAGCCCTGCCTATGATGTATTGCTTGGAATGGATACTAATAGGCCTACATAATGGTATCACATGTCATATTTCCAAAATATTAAAATTTTGAGTTTGCAGATTGATAATTTGATAAACATGTGATATCACAAGCAAAGCTAGTGTGCTAGATAACACAAAATAAAAGGGTACCTGGTAGTTTTTGGAAAATTCTGTTTTTTTTTATTATTTCTATCATAATTATACAGTACCGCCGGGTATTGTTTGATGCCTAGTGTAGAAGCAATCTACTATATATACCACAGATCTTGATGTCTGTAAATATAAAAAATAAAGGAAAGAATAAGAAGACCATTTCAGCGTAATTCACAACCATGCTTCACATTTTGGTCCTTCAGCAAATTCGTACAGTCAAGAAACCCTTATTTCATCCATTACTATATACCGTACGGTAGGCCTACTGTTAACTGATTATTGGAACAGAAAATCATGGCAAATCTGACAACCATGGTTAATTGTCAGTTTACGGTTGCCATGGTAACCAGCAATATCGGACATAGCTAAATTACATATCAAAATGTTCGCAATGAGATTTTCCGAAAAGTCACCAAATTTGTTTGAAACTAAAATGTAGGACTCTAGGAGTGGCAAATGAAAATACGGTAGGGGGGCACAATATGCCCCCCACCCCCCCCCCCCCCCCCGTGGGTTAATTGGGCTTTAACTTATATTTAAACACTTGACTAGACTATAACGTTAAAGAGTTCGACGTCATCTTAAAACAGCTAAATTTGACCTAATAAGTGATGGACACGAACCAAGTAGAATCACCCAATCCGTAGATAATACGTTAATCACAGTACAGTCTAATTACGGTAAACAGCAACAGGGTACACCCACCTAACTCGTTGATGTCCCATAGTACCAGCCTCGCCCCTTCTGCGGCGAGACGTACGGCTATCTCCCGGCCAAGGCCCGAGGCACTGCCTGTTAAAACAACCACCTTGCCTCGGATAGGAACCCTGGACGGCGCGACGAAAAGACGAATCACGGCCTTTATGTAGGCAAAAACTAGCCGAAAGAAAAGGACAACGAATGCTAATACGTCCTGGATCATTCTGATTACGGATCTCCTTTTCCGTTCCACTTTTGACTGAAGAGATCGCTTTCTTTGACAACAAATTGCAACAGTCTCCACTATCTTTATGTTCAGGCTACAGTTACCATTATTCAATGTTTACAAAGATGATGCAAAGATCGGTACCAAAGATCGTCCACTGAATCTTTGATAGCATTGACAACGTGGACGTAGTGATGTACCTTTGTTCGCGACCCTCGCTCGAATACAAAAAGTATCGGCCTCTGATGGAAACGCGGGTTAGGTGGCGACAGACTGATTTCTTGCTTTGTCAACATTAGATCATCGTCGCGCTGCTTTTATTTTCACTGTACAAAATTATGGCTGCCTCTCCCGCTAAATTACGCGCATCGCAAACTTTTGATTTTTTTTTTTTTTTTTTGCAAAAGTTATAAAATCCGATATCATTATCAATAATGTATGTTTCTCGATCTCTCCCATTATGCTGAGGAATAAGCATTGCTTTTGTCTAGCGTAGCCCTCATTTGAAATTGAATGGTACACACGTATTATTTTGTGGATCGAGATTTCTTGCCGCAAAAAGTAAAATTGAATAAAGTGTTAATAAATATATTTCAATTTCGCAAAAGTTACCTATGTATAAAATCCGATTTTAATTACGTATGTTACTCGATCTCTCCCGTTATGCTGAAACGTCTCCGTTTGGTAAGCATCGTTTTCAGTGTCTAGCCTCATTTGAATGGTGTATTATTTTCTGGATCAAGATTTCTCGCCGTGAAAAGTAGTTTTGTTTTGTTTTGTTTTGTTTTTGCCAGTGATGCCTATGATGTCTAGAATATTTGACATAATATTAGCCTTATCTTTCCCAGTCCTAAATACATTCCAATATAACAGTATATTATTTTCTGTAGCTATGCAGGGGCGGATCGAGGAATTCTGAGGGGGGGGGGGGGGGCGCAACTAATATTTCTGGTGCCACTTCCAGGTTTTATTTCATTTTCTTCGTTTTATTTCTTTCGTTTTTAAGGACGAATAAGGGGGGGGGGGGTGTGCGCCGGTTGTGCCCCATCTGGATCCGCCACTGCTGTCTGATCTATCTCGTCTGTGATGATTCGCTCAGTCTCATCGTGGTATCTCGTACGTTCACGCATCCATCTCTATAGGCCCTATCTCTTTTCTTTCCTGTCCGTGTAACTCATCCGTGACCTTTTATTCAACGTCTTTCCGGTCAGTGGCATCCACCTGTTCCATTCTCCTCATATCTTTGGATGTATACATTTTTATATTTCTCTATCTAAAGGAAGCTAAAAGAACGATGTGGATTTAATGAAAGCAGCAATATTAGTAGAACACATCAGTGAAAGTTTAAGGAAAATCCGCCAATCGATGCAAAAGTGATTACTCTCTAAAAAAAAAATCGAGTGAAAATATTCACTCCTAAAAGAGTGAATACAAAAAAAAAAAAGAGTCGATTTAGAGTGACGTCAGGGATCACTCCAAAATCTTCGAGTGATCCCTATGGTCACTCCAAAATGAGTAAAAATGAACATTTTCACTCAAAATTCACTCCAATTTCACTCTAAATTCACTCTTTTTTTGTATTCACTCTTTTAAGAGTGAATATTTTCACTCGATTTTTTTTCTTCTTCTTCTTCTTCTTCTTCTGATTAAGTCTGCCTCCTTCAATAGACTGAAGATTCTTGCAGACTGGTGCTATTTACATTATAATACAATTTATTTACAGATATTTACAAGCACATAGAAAATTTGACGAAAATACTAGCCACTGTGATCAACCGTTAGACGGTTTCGAAATGATCCCACAGATGGCGCTGAAACAATTTCTGACGACAGGGAGAGTATCTTTAGAGAGTATCTTTAAAAGATTTTGGTTTTGGAACCGCGCTGGATGAGGAGACTACTAGAGTTCATGACGTCATGTGTGGACAACAATATTAAAAAAATGAAAATTACACATTCCATCAAATTTATTATTGATACTGACATGCTAATGGTAGCAATTATGCCGGGCCCTTGCTTTCTAAAAGCGGATAGTCAAGTGTTTCTTTCATTACAAAAGAAAAATCAAAGCATGTTTAATTTCCTTTATATTTTCTTTATATTGTTGTCCACACATGTCATAAAGTCAAGTAGCGTCCTCATCCGTTGGTTCCAACATCAACACTTTAAAGAATTCATCTTCATCGATTGTGCGATTTCCCTGAAACTTTCTCCTATGTGTTCTTCTATAAATGTTGCTGAATATACTTTCACTCAATCCACATTTCTCTTTGGGTTTTTGTGTCCTTTTCAAAAGATTGTTCTTTCTTCTTTGCATGCCCTCGTTCTCTCTCACAGTCTCTCAGTATATATCAATAGCAATTGTTGTCCATGAACTCAAATATTTGAGTGTTTTGAATATATACCCCACACAGTCACAGTCTTTTAGTTTCCGTTGATATTCAAATTACAATTTTATATCAAGTGTTGATTGAATTGACTTTTAACTTTTACATATCAACTTTTTTTTTTCATTTCTTATTAATGCATTTCATGAAATGAGATGGACGTGTGACACAACTGGTATCATTTAGATAACAAGAACAAGAACAACAACATCATCAACAGCAGCAACAACAACAACAAACCCTCTCAAATACGCCGGAGATTAAAGTTTTGACAATCTATGCTGCTCTGTGACAATTTAAATGCTCCACACACAGATATTGACTGCATATTGCCTTGCTTGTTACTTGATCATATTCATGTTAATCTTATCTATGTATAATCCAGATTTTATGTTTATTTTAAAAGCACCATCTTTGAACATAATGTGATAAAGCAAAATAGGCGCAACTTATCCTTACCAGCTTACCAGTGATGCCCCTCTTGTTTCACAACAAGCGAAATATTCAGAGATAAAAAGATATCTCGTATGTTTTCATTACTTTCTGTACCTTTAGTAGCTTGTAAATGATTCTACCAATCAAAATGACAGCACCTTTTTTTTTTGCGAACACTCCTCATATTATTACTATATATTCATATACGAAATTATGAATAATCATCAAAATTATTACTGTATACTTTTTTGTGTGTGTGCGTGTGTAAGTGTGTATCATCTGTGTGATTCATTTCTCCAAAACTGGATGATATCAAATTACTTGAAAGCAGCGATATCCTAATTATTCAATATTGCTACCATGGCAGTTTAATCAGTTGAGTTGTCTCAGCTGTGAATGGCTACTAGGGCCTATAGCCACAAGGTGAAAGGTGTTGTGACTAAATTTCCCCAGATTTTTCATTGATGTCTGAGGTTTTTGTCGCAGATTCCTGGCGACAGCTTCTTTCATGTAATGGACACTGACTTGCTTTTGAATTAAAATTTGTTTATTTATCTATTCAGTTCCTTCTATTCAAGAAGTGAACAGGGTGGTCACAATCAGGGCCTTCTTTTCGAGTGAGCCTTTATACAAATATCAAACATTGCAATTAAAAGATTAATCACATACAACAGCAACAAATCGAAACAGTTTAATGATTATGTAGAAACAAACAATACGCGATACTATAGGTCTATGGAGATAAAAGGTTAGGATGCCTATGCACTGATAAAAGATAAGAGCGGTAGAAACTAGAGCACTCGCAATCGAGCACATGTGTATCCCCCGATACCGTCTTCCATAAATATTATCCCATCTGGATTACTTTTTAGGCCAGAATGTTGTATAGTATGGCAACACAAGCAGGATACAATAAAATCCGACGAGAAATGAGGCTATCTAGTATAATAAGTATATAGCACATACAAGGAATATGACATGTCATCCTATAAAAGTTTGAACAATGAGAGCGCTGGCAATGAAAACTTTTGTTAATTAGAATAACTCCACATAAACCTCCATAGCAAGTTTGAATAAAATCCGACAAGAAATGTGGCTTATAGAGCATAATACAAGAAATGTGACATGGCCTCCAAGTCGGAACACTGAGGGCGCCGTCACCACAAATTCTTGTGTCCTTCATGTAGAATGACAACAGGGATGCCAAGTTCAAAAAAAAAAAATTATGAGTAAGATTTTCATGACTCGGCATCGCTCGGCATCTCGGCGCGCGAATGTGCCAGCGAGCGAGGGTGTGGGAGGGTTTTTTTTCCCCCTTTGGCCTCCCACGGTAGGGAGCTTTTTCAATTTTTAGCTCTTAATGGTGCGATCAGGTGCATACTTAAGTGACCATTTTTTACTTATTTTGAAAGACAAAAGGGAAATGTACCTTCAATTGCAACAATCACTTTAATCTTTTGAGCTATGCTCATAATTATAGGCCAAAGTTGCAGACTTCGCCCGATGCGTGAGAAAAATGGATGCCATGCGTGAGATGGTGAGACGGCCCCTAAATGCTCGAGTCTCACGCAGAATGCGTGAGACTTGGTAGCTCTGTGTCCACCCATACATCTCCTTAGCAAGTCCATCGAATAACAATCAAGTTATTGCAGCAGCATAAATAAGCACTTCTGCAAATTTTGACATGATCATGGTGACCTTTGACCCTGTAAAAGGTGGAACAGTGAGGGCAGCATTATCAATAGGTATAGGTGTATAGATTTGACTATGATGCATTTACATACCAAATAAAAAAAAAAAAAAAAATCGGTCAAGAAACAAGGCCAGCGTCGCACACACAAGCAGACCCTGTTAAATTTACCTTTTCATGTATAAAGACGGAACAAGCGAGGGCGCCAACACCAAAAACAATATAGGCATCTTCATTTCACTATAATGCACCTTTTTTTTCCAAATTTGAAGTATATCTGATAAGAAATGTGGCTGATAGAGCACACACAAGAAATGTCCATTGGCATCCAAGTCGGAACACTGAGGGCGCCGTCACCACAACCTGCATGTTGTGTTCTTCATGTAGAATGACCACCCATACATCTCCGTAGCAAGTCTGAATAAAATCCATTGAGTAACAATCAAGTTATTGCATAAATAAGCACTTCTGCAAATTTTGACATGATCATGGTGACCTTTGACCCCGTAAAAGGTGGAAGAGTGAGGGCAGCATTATCAAGAGGTATAGGTGTATATATTTGACTATGATACATTTACATACCAAATTTGGAAAAAAAAAAAAAAATCGGTCGAGAAACAAGGCCAGCGTCGCACACACAAGCAGACCCTGTTAAATTTACCTTTTCATGTATAAAGACGGAACAAGCGAGGGCGCCATCACCAAAAACTATAGGCTTCTTCGTCTTACTGTACCATAATACACCTTCGTGCCAAATTTGAAGATGATCGAAGAAGAACTGCAGCCAGTAGAGCCCTCACAAGAAAATCTCTGCGGCGGATGCGGACGCGGCGCAACGAGGCCAAATCCATAGTATCCTCTAAACTCTGTTCGGGGGATACAATAAAACGTAAGGGCGAAGGCAGCACTTGTCTTTACCATCTCTCCCTGATTGGCGCTGCCGCTGACATCCAGACTTTGTCACTGAAATAGTCACTATAGCTTTGCTGATATGACAAGTGCTTTACGTGATTATGGTCATGGTTTTCTGGTACAATTATCACACACACACACACACACACACACTCACACACACACAGACACAGACACACAGACACACACACACATTCACACACACACACAAGTTAGCATTTCATCCTCGTAGCTGAATGACATAAGGACCAGTCATTTAAACTATCTGTGTTGTTAGAGGTGATAAGAGGTGGAAAGTCGATAAATTATCGAATAGATTAACTAATAGATTCTTTTTATTGATTGACAACTTGATATTGTAAAGACTTAATTGTAACTCATTTCACATGCCATTTATATACATTGTACTTCCCTAACACTCCCGAACATAATTAAATCCGAACAACGTTGAGCGAGCTGCCCTAGTTTTCACTCTTGCTAATCTGGTAATTCATACTTTTGAGTACCGTATTTGATTTCCTCCATTTTTTTTTGTTTCATTTCGAATTCATTCGTTGCTTTAAATTCCACTTGAACGTTTGAACAAACAAAATATAAATGTCCAGATAAACCATATCTCATATGTCAAGGAGTTACACTTGAATCATCATACTTAAATGTTTAGGTAAACACATGCACACGTACCAAATATCTACACATATAACATAATACGCATACAAATACATTATACATATACCAGTATAAATGTATACGCTTAATTATACATTTTATATATATATATATATATATATATATATATATATATATCATGTACCAAAATATCTACACATTATAACATATATGCAGATACATTACTAGTATACATATACGCTTAGTTATACAATATATATATATATATATATATATATATTAATTATACATAATATATACATACATACACAATCCATGTACGTTATGTTATATACAACTGAATACTTCCTATCAAGTAAATAAACATACCAATTTTCAAATATACAAAGTCAAATATCTCACAAGACACATATGAATGAAATTATTTGCATAAATTCCCAACTTTCCATTCCCAATAGGCCTAATAACACAACAAGAATCAATCTTCCCGTATCATTAATCGATTAATAACACTGCATAGAAATATACCACCACACAAACATATTATATATTAGGGGCCTACATATAGGCACTCGGCAAAATGACAAATTTCTATAAAGGTTAACAAGCTACATCAGACTAACTCTGTGACAAGAAAACTGCAGAACTATAATGGTCCCAACAGTTTTTGAAAACCTAAGGAAACCTAAAATTCGCTTCCCTTCGTTGAACATTTTTGCAAACGTTTAATGATACCGCTCAGACAGACATCCACTCCTATCAGATCTTAGCCTCTTGTCAAGACCCTTGTCGCTGTGAAGAATGGCTCTAACCGGCGAGCGAAGCGAGCCCAGCCGAGAGCGACAGCGCGAGGGCTTTTTGAGAGCTGCTTCACACATCATTTATGACACATGAACCCTACTCGGCTGGGCTCTCTTCACCATACAGCGAAAGGGCCTTGACAGAAGGCTAGAGAGACTCTGGAGAACGGTTAAGGGCTCAGACTGGTAAATAATTCCCAATAGAGACGTGTGTTAAAATTCAAAAAAAAAAATCTCTAAAATAGCAGGGAGAAATGAGGTGTTTCATCTTCACTAACCTGGATAAGAGAAATATACCCTTTCATCCATCAAATTCCCAAGGCGGGTTGTTCAGCTCAAACTCTGTCCAAGGGTCCGCAAAGCCGGACTACGAGTTCTTTTCATTCGAAAAATCACCTATTTTCTGTACATGCACCAAAGGAAATATAGTCCCTTCAAATTCCATGAGAAAAGCTTTCATCTTCCAACCAAAATGCAGTTTGTGGAAGAATTCATACTCAATATCTGCAGCTATTCATTTTTTTTATTGCCAAATGCTTTTTGATTTTAATTAATTTATTTCTTCATTTATTTTGGTATCTTTCGTAAGAATTTGTGAAGGGGTCTGTACAATTCCATTTTCTTTAGAGGTGTGAGCCCGTAAAGGCGCCAAGACCTATAGCTGAATAACGTGATCGTTACGTGACTGTTTGTTTGCAACCAATCGTCGTATGATCTCAACAGAATGAGTGAAATTTCCAATCTGCGCCTGATCCCTGCCAGCTCAGGATTCCAATGTAATTGACTGGTCGAGGATTAGGGTCAGTCCATTCGAGGAACGGAGCCTCGTTGCCATAGCGACCGACAGCGAAACGCCCGTTCGTGAAGTTGAGCCAGAAGCGGTCGAAATGAGGTCTCCCTGACAGAGCGCCCTCAACGGAAGAGGGCGTCTGCTCGTTCGGCACGACAGAGTGATGATATGAGCGCCAAATTCCAGTCGCTGTATTCGACCATCCGCCTAAAACTGTTCGTATGACCACAGAATATCCGTGAAGATAAATGAAATGCATGAAAATAACAACAGTAATAAAAATGGTCCAAACTGCAGAACTATGCAGTGACAAGGAACCATAAAATTGTTGATTAAGTTATTTAAAAATAGTCTAGATTTCACTGTCTGGTTTCAATTTTTAATATTTCAATGAAAATACCATTCTCGTCAATGCTTAGGACTTTTCTGCGATAATATTATCATGTGACTCAAATGAATATAGGAAGCAAAGGGGAAAAGTAACAAATTAGCACAATATATGAAATTTCTAATCGCGGAGTACACTTTGCTGAGTGTAAAAGATGTACCTACTTGATACGGTGCAACAGGGTAGTACGAAAACACAACAAAAGAGGAAGAGAAAGGCGTTTAGTCAGACGCCTCCCCCCCCCCCCCCCACGAAGGAGTAGAAAGCCAAATCGGTCATGAAATCAGGCTTTTAAAGTGATAGAAAACAGCTGTACAAAATTAAGTCAAGCACCAATACACCAGGCAGCATCCAAATCGTCGACTCACTAGTGAGTAATCAAAAATCAGATAGAAGCCTATACCATCCAGACAGAAAGCATGAAAACACTCAAAGAATCGAATTCTAACCAATACTTACCGATGTCATACATTTCTGGTTGTTGACTATCAACGGGAGATAAAGCGAGGCGCACTGATTGGTCAGTACTGACCTCAAAATCCAGTGACGTCATAAACGCGGTGATTTGCCATCCGGGAAATGTGAAGAGTCTCTGATTCCCTCGGTCTGGTGTGTGGAGTACGTTGCAGGCTTCATTAGATTGAAAAAAAAAATACGAATAAAGATTTGTCAAAGGAAGCAGCGGAAGAATTCTGACAGAAATTATAAAATAAAATTTATATTGTGAGACATGAGAAAGGAAGGAAAAATCAGTGCGTAGCTTTGACATCATTATTCCTCTTACTGTTTCTCCTTTTCGGAATTATATATAGGCGCTATTATATGAAGAGTTTGTTCGCAAAAACTGATAAGTCCATATTTGCCAAATGAAGATATTTGCGATTAAAGGTCAAGAAAAATAAAGAGAATAATAAGAAAATTTGTGTTTCTTTTGACCATAACTTCAAAAATTTACCTTTATGTAGTGACCAATATATCATTTAAAAGGTATTATTTTGTACTTTATGACAGAAACCATACTTCAAAATCTTCAAAGATGGACTTATTGGTTTTTGCAAACAAACTCTTCCTATAGTTATATATATATATATATATATATATATATATATATATATATATATATATATTTACATATATATATATATCAGTGGCAACGATAAAACGTCGTAAGAAAGGATGTGATTTGGTTCTGTCGGTAGCGCGTCTGCCACCACGGATTTAAGGACCCGTGTTCATAATTCGATACCTGATGAGTCTGACTGTGCAAAGTGTGTATCCCATCCTATCTTATTTTATTCCCTACCCTGGCGTAGGACATACTGTATACACGGTATATGGACGTCCCCTGTGTGAGAGAGTCACAACTGATGCACGTAAAAGACCCCACTAACCCATTCATTCATCGCAAAGAGCAGAGTGTATAACTCGGTGATGTGGTCCGCCCTCACATTCAACTGGAACCCACGGAATAATTTAAGACCAGCTAGTGCAGCCTGGACTAAAGCAGCCATCTTCTCAGATGGAAAATGAATGAATGAATGAATGAATGAATGAATGAATGAATGAATGAATGAAAGAAAGAAAGAAAACAACACAAAAGACATTTTGAAAAGATGCGTAGTTATATAAAAATAATTGTCTGAAGCATCCACTCATGGACACGCGTAAACACTGTAGACGTACCCCCCCAAAAAAAAAAAAACAACAACAAACACACACAAACAAACAAACACAAACACACACAAAAAAACACCCAAACAATATATACGCATGGAGAAACTACAGAATATTAGAAAACTATAGATAGGAAGATCAGATAATATCACAATTAAATTGAAAAATACATATTTAGATAAACAGATCCATTCATTGTTATAAACACTATAGATGTATAAACGAATACACAAACACTCAAATGTGAATATGCCTCATGAAGTGTTCGAATTATCGTCTCTTTTTTTTTTTTACCAAGCGTGGACTTCTCATTTAGGGTAATACTCAAATATGATATGGTATACGATAATGTACTCAAAATGGACCCAAAATAACCATTTGCGAGCAGCTGACACTGTTTTAGCACATTAAGCTGACATTTTTTATCTCTGTGTGTGTTTTTTTTCTTTTTATTGTATAGCATAATTATATGATAGGTAATCATTTATACACCAAGGTAGAGGGGAACATTATGGGTCATAATCTTCTCCATCAAGGACGCAAACACTTAATTTGAAATCCTGTAGAGCGTTATCAAATCTACCACACAACGTTCTTTTATGCAGTTTTTGAATAATTACCATAGTAATCATGGTAATAGCTTGTTGAATAGCTTGTTGAGTCCGTGCATCACGAAACCAACAACAGATCGCACACCTTGATTTTATGCTGGGACTTAGAATTATTGGTAAAACAGGTTAACCTATCACTCTTTAAAAAAAAGGGGAAAATCAGCGTTTGTAAATTGGGCGAGGAGTGACAGCGTTTTAAAATGTTGTATTTACCCCTTTTCTTGCTGTATCTAGCACATCTAACTGTTGGATTCAGCTGAATAAAAGGGTGAATATATCACTTTAAAAACGCTGTCACTCCTCGCCCCTTTTAAATGTTGATTTACCCTTTTCTTCTTAAGAGTGTTAGTTTTTTCATATTTTCTGAAAGACTGATATTATTCTTCTTCTCAAATTCTCAACTTTGGGATCATAAAACACAATTAATGGAACATTTTCTGTAGAGAACACTTTTTTTTTTTTTTGCATAAAAGAATATCATTAAAGAGGCGTTTAGCATAGGACCCTTTTCAATGCTTAAAAAACACCCTTTACATATTTTACTTTCAAATCAAATGTAAAGAAAAAATGACGCTACTGCTCTCAAAAATTGTAATAGCCATGGATAGCATGTGTTGCTACATCATGCTCAGTTTCAATTTAGTTTGAGAATTCCTTCATTGTTGTTTCTATGGAGTTCTACATCCTTTGTTTTGTCCAATTCATTGCACAGAGCTTGAATAGACACTATACTTCAAGGCCCCCTTTTTCTCAGTACACTTTTGAAGAGTGTGTTTTCCCTCCAATTATGTCAATAGGTTAGGAGAGTCCGTTCAAATTTATAGCTATACACCATTTTAAAGCTTTAAGTCTGCTCTTTCCGAATCTGCCCTTAAATAAAATTCCATGTCTGGCGACTTTTTGTTGTTTTTGCGATGCAAGTCAAACACAATTTTAAGTGTCGATCTCTCACCACAGTCTTCCCCAAAGAAGTCAGTACTGCAGGTGCATGAATAGCCAGTAATAGTCTCGGTACAGGTGCCTCCATTTTGACAAGGTGACGAAATGCAAGCTGTAAGTAGACAAAATCACTGTTTGTTAGATACTCTCTTTTTTACCCTTTAGTAAAGTAGTTGGCCTTAATGTGCTTTATATGTACTAATGTACGTATCCGTGTAGATAACTTAACTTCATTTTATCAAATCCCCAATAAAAATCACAAAAAATACTATAAAGATGATTTTCCCCTGCATCGCTCACGTAGATTTGAACCGAATTGGTTATCGGGGAGCGTTGACATCGACGTCGACGTTCATGTCGTCGCCTAAAACAGCCTGCTCTTTGGCAAGCACAGGCGATAATGGCATACGCTGCCTATACACAATCTGAAATTGAAGTAAGCCATCAATTATTGTTATGCGACGTACACATTATTTCTATAACATGAGCCTCTACTCTCTTCTTGTTGGCTGGCTGAGTACGCAATATTTTGATGGGTTTAGGCAATAGGGGGGGGGGCGTTTCATCAAAGAGTTCGTCGGAGGTTTTCACCGACAAATTTGCTATCAGCCAATCAGACGCAAGGATTTCGGTAGCTTTTAACAGTTGTCAGTGTAAATCACTGACAAAAAGTTTCATAAAACGGTCCCCTGGACTCTGTTGCATAAAAATAGATACAATTAAACATAAGTCAGGAAATTAAGCACATTTCGGCTACAACAGCATCAGCCAATCAGGATTGAGTATTCAGAGACATTGTCAATGTTAAATGTGCCGATTTAAAGTTTTATCCTAGCATGTATGAAACAAGGTCAGTATCGTGTATTTCTTGGGATGGGGCTGCTAAGCACAGGATTATACAATTAGGGTGTATAACAGACGAACAAAGAAACACAAACATTTTGCAAACTTCCAGTTCACCCGCAGCCTAATACACAAAAATGATTATAACCTTGGGTGTTACAAATGGAACCAAAGACTTGAGATCACAAGTTTAAGTCGACATCGGCCAATATTGGCACTTTTATCAAATTTATGCTAATGACGTACATTTGCTTCTACATCTACCTTCTTGTCCTTTTAAAGCCAGTGCTGATGTATTCTTCTTTCCAACATTGTCTAACAATCACGTCCAAGTAGGTTGCTTGCCTTCAAGACTGCCTAGAGTTCTGTGATGCTACAGTCATACACGGCAGGGTCACAAAACGGATTCGATCCGGATGAAAATGAGCCGGATCAGTCCCAGAACGGAGGGTAATTTATGCTACAGTCACACACGGCCGGATTTCGAACCGGGTCCATAAGGAATTAAAACCGTATCGACCCGGTTCGAGCCGTAGAGACCCGCACTGCTCCGCATCGAACCGTAAAAAATCCGCTTTAAATCCTTAACTGAATCCTTTTCGACCCCCTATCGACCCGTGTCAACCCGCTTCGACCCGTACCGACCCGGACGGTATACTGCGGGTTGCGGGTTACAGCCGCGGGTCGATGAGAGTCAATGCGGTTCGAGTCGAGTCAATTCGGATTTCAATACGAAATTGAAATCCGTGAGAAAATTTTGAAAATAACCAAACAATTTTCGCCACCGTATCGTAGCCCCCGGAATCCATCAAGAATTGACTGTAGCATAGTAACTGAATTATTAACTGCACATGCAGACAAGTAAGGAAATCAACAAACATAATAATAATAATAATAATAATAATAATAATAATAATAATAATAATAATAATAATAATAATAATAATAATAATTCACAACATTTATATAGCGCATTATCACATGAAATGTCTCTATTAAGCGCTACGGGAAAAACATAAACATAACGACTCATTTTTCTAAAGCTGCCTCCCTCAAAGTTGTAAATATTAGATTCTAAACTGTATTTTGGGAACGACTAGTGAACAATTTTTTTTCCGCTCTGAAATGTCAAATCTACCTTTGTGCGTTAGAATATTCACATGCAGATACTCTACTTTTCGTACACTCTGTTTTGTTTTGTTTTTGTTTTTTTTTAAATTGAATTTATACTTGATCTTGGTAACCTTTCCAGATAATGGAGCTTATTCAAGATGTACGAAATCATCCACAACCCAGGCTTAATAACTTCAGCCACTGAGTAGAACGATAGTGACAGCTTATTGCGGAAACAACAGAATGAAATTTCCTTTTGAAAGAAAAGAACGATATCAGAACAGGAACAGCAAAAACCATCACAAACTATAGATGAGAACACTTGCCCTTATCTTTCCCATTATGATGTCATCGCACTCAGCGTACTTCTGCCGGTGAACAGCGTACATGTGTCGATGTTTAGGGTATCTCTCTCCTTATCATGGTGTCATGGTAATAATGAGATACGTTATATAATTCAGTGGTTTTGTGTGTTTGTCTCTCCCTCTCTCTCTCTCTCCCTCCCTCTCTCTCTCTCTCTCTCTCTCTCTCACGCACATTTCATGAACAGTATTGCAATGGCAATTATGATCATTGCACCGCAACCACAGAGATATCACTTCACTAATCTACCGTATGTCCCCCCATAAAAAAAAAGATATATATATATATATATATATAATATATATAGACTATAGATGAGAACACTTGCCCTTATCTTTCCCATTATGACGTCATCGCACTCAGCGTACTCCTGCCGACGAACAGCGTACAGGGAGTGAAGCATATTGTCCGACAAAGTTGTCGGACAAATTTTCTCACAGCCAATCAGATGCAAGGATTTCAGTAGCTTGTAACAGTTTGTCAGAAAACTATCCGACCAAAATGCTTCATGAAATGCCCCCCAGGTGTCGATGTTTAGGGTATCTCTCTCCTTTATCATGGTCTCATGGTAATAATGAGATACGTTATATAAGTCACTCGTTTTGTGTGTTTCTCTCTCTCTCTCTCTTTCTTTCTCTTTCTCTCTCTCTTTCTTTCTCTCTCTCTCCCCCTCTCTCTCTCACACACACACACACACACACACACACACATATATTTCATGAACAGTATTGCAAAGCAATTATGATCATTGCACCGCAACCACAGAGATATCACTTCACTAATCTACCGTATGTCCCCCCATAAAAAAGGGGGGACCCTCCGCAACGATAACTAAAAAAATTGTGAATCAATCCAAACATACAATTTTCAGGGCATGAAACTATATCTTATTACCTACATCGTACGCAGAAAACCCCATCCGATTTGCTTCAGTGGCCAAAGAGATATGAGGTCTTTTGTATCAGCATGTCAGGAATCCCTTCCCTCCAGGTTCTGCCCATTGTGTTCACACGTTGATATGCAGTTCCAAGAGCATCACTATAGCATCAAGTGCTAAACATAAAAGAATCAGACCCATGACATGCTTTACAACAATCCACATTTCTCTGTGACCAATTAACCAAATTGAATGGGGTTTTCTGCAAAATGTAGGGAAGATGTTATGTTTTTAGACCCCGAAATAGCATTCAGACAGTTTAATCATATTGAAAGCTATGAATGCGAAAATCCGATTTTCCTTTTTTTTTAACCCTTGGGGGAGGGGGAGGGGAGGGACAAACTGTATAATTAACAGCACGCCTATATAAGAGATCATAATGCGTGAATACTGATATACCCATTCTATTACAGCTGTATTTTTTTATTTGATACCATCGTGGCGTACCTCAAAGCAATCCCTGATTCCATGGCCCTTTTTCTCTCCATTAGATATCCAATCATATCCATAGCGGCAATTCGATTTAGACGAGCCTCTGCAGTTACTTTGCTACAATATCCAGACATGGGCTTGCAATTGTATTTGTTGAAACGATGACTTATCACAGTTTGTAAAGCAATACTGATGATAACGCTACAAATGGTAATCTCTCCCCCCCCCCCCCCCCCCTCTCTCTGTCTATCCGGGCACGATGGACTCGGAGGCGTAGGCCAGATTATGATAATGACAAAAGTTCTCTTTCTGCTCTCTAAGTGCGCCACGGACGGGTGAAAACCCCTTGTATGTCAGT
>NW_027272886.1:0-12411 GCF_040938485.1 Diadema antillarum | reverse complement strand
TGATTTTTCAACCAAAGGCATACATTTTGTATTATATGTCACCCAATTTTGTTTCCTGTGTTTCATAAGCTAACATTATCGTCTTTTCTTATTTAGCAAAAAAGGGTTGAGTGTGTTTGTGAGATGTTCTTCCTGCGTGGGCTGAACTCTTTGAATCCCTCTCGATCTATATGTTGCTGCTATCCTTGCATTACTTTATTCGCTTCCACACCTGTTTGCGAATACTTATTCACACCTGTTCTCGAGTACTTGCTTTGTTTCCTTCCTTTTCATGATCCCTATGTTAGTTTCTTCTCTCTCCCTCTCTCTCCCTCTCTCTCTCTCTCTATTTTCTGGTTGTCCTCTTTTTATTTCTTATCCGCTTCTACACCTGTTCGCGAATATTTATTTATTCTAACATCTCCTATTCAGCTCCCTCGGTGTTTCTTCTTTTTGCTTTTTTCTCATTCTGTTTTCGAAAACTGACAGCCTTGATTTTTTTTTTTTTTTTTTTTTTGGGGGGGGGGGTAACACTGCACATCACGCTGTTCGCATTATGCTGGGTTTTACTTTCTCATATTAAACTTTATTTGCAGTTGGATGAAATTAATTTGAATATATCTGTATGACTGCATTCATTTCCAGTTGCTGGTTTTTTAATCCAATACGTATTTATTAATTTGAAAATATTTAAAGATTTTTAACACCATAATGTGTGAATTATGAATATTATGTACATTGTATGTGAGGGTGTGTGCAATATTCTCTTCTGTTGATGCCTTTATCTTTGTTGTTAAAGTTGGTGTTATTAATTTTTATGATAATGTAATTATAGTGTGGCATTTTTTTCGGGGGGGGGGGTTGTCAATATGAACCAGTTGTTGTGTAAAGTGTCAGTTTGTTTTATTTCTTTTTTTATGTCTCCCTGTAAAGTTGTAAAGCTGTAAAGTTTGATGCACACATTGGGATTAAAGGTTTAGTTTACCTTTGTTTGGGAGCAGTGATTTCAAAATTGTTCAAGATATCACATTTGATGCATATGTGTAGGTTTGTCGTATCACAAAACATCCTACCATATAAAATTTTCACAATAAAGCCTAAAATATAAGGAGATATCAGAATTTTTCTCTATAAACCATAACTGTAGACGGTAGTCTGGAAGTATTCTTACTATAACTATTGTTCACATTTTGTGTATTTAACAATACTTAACATTGATTATATGGATTCAATTTTTTACAGTGGTTGTTTTTATCCCTAACTCACATTTTAGAACTATTCATAAGCACTACTGCTGGGTTTTTGTTTCATCTGCAAATGGTAAATTATGCCTTTAATGAGGGCACTTTAAAAAAGAGTGACATTAGTGCATCTTTGATAAAATGCAGATGGGGTGTGGAGGAAAGTTACATAACATCACTGGGGCGACAAGACCTCATATCTACAAAATGTCAAATGTTCAGGAGAGAAAAATCAAAACAAAATGAAACAAAACATGGCAGCCAAAGCATGACATCAAGACAGCTAGGATTTGGACAGGACATCACTTTATAACAGATTATCTGACCATCAATCCAAAAGAGTCATTTTCACAAAAATTTGAGATACAAGGTCTTGTCACCCCAGTGACGATAAATCTCATTAATTTGCCAACTCGTTTGTGTGCGTGTGCGTGAGAGAGAGAGAGAGAGAGAGAGAGAGCATCCAGTTATTAATTTAGTAAAATATATTAAAATTGTTAATTTCTATTTCCAAGTATAGAATGCTACACACTATAAGGTGTATATCAACTATTTTTAAAAACTTTGTGCAGTAATACCAAATTGAATTGCTGCTGTTGGTGGTATAGGAAGTGAATACATATTATTAGCAAAAAGAATTAGTCTGAATTTTCGTCAGCAGTATCATTCAGGGAGAGATGAAGATAAAACAGCCATCCAGCCAGGGAGTAATATATCAAGGGGTAATATATAAAAGTAATGAGAACTGAAGAAGAGATAGAGAGAAAGAAAAAAATCATTGCGAGACAGCGGATATGATTTTATGAAAGATTATGAATGATGGGCAAGGAAATGAATGTGCACATACTTATGAATAAATTGATGGATCGATGAATTAATGCATGGATGGATTCGAAAGGATTCGAAAGCATCGCAGAATAAGTAAATGGACTTCCTAATGAAGTCCTGATATAGTACAGACAACATGAACTTATGAAAGTTTATGAATATATGAAGAAAGAGATGACAAGATATAGATGATGGGATTTAAGTCAATCAAAAAATGAATTGATTCACAAAGAAGAATTAGGGAAAAGAAAAGCATCAAAGCATCCAAAAGATGAAATAGGGTAGTAAAAGTTGATACATCATATCTGACTTCATGAAAGGTTATCTTATAAGATTTTTGAAAGATGATTTTGCTGGAGAATGAATTCAGAGATCAATTAATTGATGCCAGTATATATGGAAGAAGCGAGATGTGCTTCTTCGTATCCATAATCTTCATTATAATAGGTAGATATTTGGCCAGGACATGGTACATCCCACAGCCTTCTCATTTGCAGCCATACAGGTCTTTATTAGAAATGAAGATGTGAAAGTATCAAAGCATCTATAAGACAGCTGAATAAATTACAGATGGCGTCGTCTACATGTATGCTACCAGTAAAAGGCTTCTAACGGTTTAAAGAAATAGCATTATATCTATAGGTGGAGATAATTTTGCAGGACTTGCACTGGCCTACTCCACATTAAGCCTGTGATACCCAAAGGCGAATCTAGATCATGTACACACACAGTCAGTGATATTCTGAGATTCCTTCTCTGAAGGTTAAACTGTTCTGTTTACCAACAAATTATAATATTATTTGCAATGCATGAAAACACAGTGAGGGTGGACTGGCACACCTGCGTACATGCTAATCGGATTTGTCTAATTTGCTGGTTCGCAGCATCAGTGCAGTTTCTACAGTTTGTACGTTCACCTGCCCCACGGAGCAAGAGGATTATGTGTGGGGCTCTATTGGTCAGGGGGGCAGTGGTCTTCCATTCACACAGGCTTGCACTATTGGATGAGGGTCAAATCTCGCAGATGAATGGAGTCCTGTGTTAAAGGCATTGTTTACCATTTGAAGATGAAACAGAAACCCAGCTTTTGTGCTTCAAAATAGTTCTAAAATGTGAGTTAAAGGGATGCAAACAACCAATATTAGAATGTAAATCAGTATGATCAATGTTAATCACTATGATCAATGTTAAGTATTGTTAAATATGCAAAATGTGAACAATAGTTAAACAATAAAATTGTTTCTGGAATAAACTGCCCACAGTAATGGTTAATTGAGAAGAACAGTGAAAGCTCCATATATTTTAGGCTTTTTTTTTGCAAAATGTTTTATGGTAGGATGTTTTGTGATACAACTGACCTACACATATGCATCAAATGTGATAACTCGAACATTTTTGAGAGCACTGCTCTCAGTGGTAAACAGTACCTGTAATGTGTAGGAGAATGCCTGGAAATGACTTGGATGCATTTAATGTCTTCATCTTGTCTTCCTATATTACTCACCCTTCTCTGCCACGTGATATTCCACCCAGAATATTCAATCAAATGTACTTTAACTAAATAATCTTCTTAGATTAGATAAAATACATATGCCATATATTTCGCGAGTCTACATTTTCACGAATCAGGAATTCCCGACAATTTCGCGAGTGGTTAAATTCGCGATCGGGGAGTCCTGTACTGAACGGAGAAGAGCACACGCGTACATCACATTCACATTGGGATCAGAGTCAATATTTTCGCATATCTTTAATTTCACGAATAGCACCTGACTCACGAAATTCGCGAAAATAAAAACCTCGCGAAATATTCGGTGTATACAGTAATCAAGACTAAAACCATTCTTTGTTTTTTCCAATGAATGGGCAATGTGTGCAGTCATTATAAAAGTGTAGCCTTAGGCCTAAGCCAGAAAATCTATAATAAACAGTATCATGTACTTGAAAATATCTCCTTTTTGTTCAAATTATGTGGTGCTATTTAATAAATGTATTTTTGTACTCACTGGTATAGTAAGTGCCCACTGGGTTTGAGTTCATCACAGCATTTAGAGTATCAAATAGAGTGATTAATGGCTGTTAATCCTGATACTGATAAAATATTACTGTTAGTCGCCATGCGGAACTCTTTTTTTTTTTCTTACAGAGAAGTGTATTGATATGAAGAAAAAAAAAATGATAAGGTTACAGTGAGCAGTCCCAACTGTAATGTAGGCCTACATGTTTGTGTAATTCTGAAATTGTTTACCTTTTTTTTTTTTCAAAGGAGACTTAATTTGCCTAGTACAAACCGACCCGTAATGAGACCAGCAATGGACTGACCTCGTAAATATTCAATAAGCATCAATTATCCATTTCAGCCATTTGTTTTGTAGAGTGCTTACTCGCTGGCACACAGGACACACACTCACACAAGAGGTCCTGCTGTGCACAGCTTCCTCATAATTGCTCTCTTAGCTAGCCTTGCCTCAAGGCTTAAATGTTTTCACAGCATTGTTCAAATACATTGTAGTTACATTTTTTCATAACTTCTCTCCTTAAAAACCAAACAAACAAACACACAAAACACACAAACAGAAATGAAAATTGAAGCTTGTTCAATAATGAATGCTTGCAGATGATATCATTTTTAAGGGGTGATAACATTTTGTCCTGAAAACCACATCATAAGACTTCATATTTGTTTAAATTGTGCTTCAGCCCCCAAAGGGTATCAGAGGCATTTTAAGTTTGTGTTGGTGTATGTGTGTGTATGTGTGCAATAGCCGTGTGCACAAACCCCAAACCTTCTTAAACATGATCAGAGAAAAAAGGGTTTCATAGATTTTCCTAAGACTTGACCCACGAAATGTAGAGAGTATGCACTTTCATGATTAGGGGCCTGTTAGTATTGTTGCTATGGTAGTTACCATTGGATGGCAAAGTTACCATAATTGTAACTTTTATGCAACAGGCCCCAGATTTGGACAAGATGTCTCAAGGTCAAAAGTCATTGAACTCTGACTAAACTTGTTGATTTGCTCCAACTTCAGTAGGAGCTTTCTTTGTGGTTTTTAAGACCATGAAATGCTTGCATCAAAGAAGATGGGTATATGTAGGGTCTGAGAATTGTCAGAAATATCATCAGAGCTGTCAAAAATGAAAAAAAAAATGAAGAATTGAGGGCTTTTTACACTTGTGTTTCTTAACCCCGGACTTTCTCTGACCCAGGACTATCGTTAGTCCCGTACCAATTTTTTCAGCTTTTTACACTCGCCAATTAGTCCCGTACTATCTCTTGTCCGGGGCTAAGGAGAAAACTGACCTTTTTACACTCGTATTTCTTAGCCCCGGACTTTCCAAACCACATGAATATTCATAATTATGCTGTGTACTGTACACGTACACGCACACACCGGCAGCACTTGATTACCTCGTTTCTGATTGGTCAGTGAGGGTCGGACTTCGTCTCCGTCGCTTAGCCCAGGATTATTTTTTCGTTCTGTTTACACTCACTTGCTTGGCACCGCAATTGCGGTGCTAACCCCTGCTATTTTGCAGGGCCAGATAGTACCGTACTATCGGTGGGGCTAGCCCACTTTGGCAAAAACGAGTGTAAACAGAAAGTGGGCTAAGGATAGTCCCGTACCAACGGTGGGGCTAAGGCCCCCCTTTAGCCCCACCGTTGGTCCGGGGCTAAGCAAAAATTTACAAGTGTAAAAAGCCCTTTGGATATCGGTCGATTGTTGAGATTGGTATTAACTCAACAAGTAAATCAACTGTGGAGTAAACTTGTATGAACTTGTATACAGGGCCCTTACATTGTCACAACATTTCTGGGATGGTGATAATTGTGTTTCTAAAGGGATGGTATAGTATTGGTTGAGGTGAGGATTCCGCTTTTAACATTTTTTTTTTTCAAGATACTTAGGGATCACTTTATGAAATGTTAAAGAGCATGTAATTCTAAGAGGAATTCAAAGTTTATGTGATAAAAACTGGTTTTTAAATGGCTGATATGTATCCAAAACAACATAAAACAAAGTGATCCTAATAAAAGGTGGGTACTACCTTTTGTTACGATTGCTTTGTTTTATCTTGACCATTTCAAAACTAATTTTCGTCAAATAAACTTTGAATTCCCCTCAGAATTATATTGTCTTCCGTATTTTGAAGAGGTTCTCTCATTATATTAAAAAAAAAACCCATAATCACCAGATAATGTTGGAAACCTGAAGTGCCATTTCACCCGAAACTGCAGGCCTACACCATCCCTTTAAATGATAGTGTAAACATTTGCAATCTTGTAAGGAGCATCAGTGCTCATGTCGGCTTCGAAATTTCTGGGGGTTTATTTTGTGTTTGTTTCTGATGTCATTAGTATGGAACAGAAGGATTTTGCTGTGAGGGACTTTATTTGTGCAGTATGAATGCTAATCACATTGTCATCAGCACACAAGTCTTTGTATTTTCAGAGATTTTTATGCCTGTGTGAACAAGGATTGCAGTAATCTGTACCGTGATTTGTATGGATAATCTACTACAGTGTAGCCCTTAAAAGGATGAGTCATTGCTATGATTTATTCAGTTTTGAAAGATCTCAGTCCTATCTTTTCTGATTGTTTTTTTTTATATCTCTCGTGTATTAGATTATGAAAAAATGCATAATGCAAAGCAGTGTTGGCATTAGTTCAAAAATTGTACCATTACTTTGCTTTCTGCTGAAGTATTGGTTTTCACCTTTACATGTCGTTGAGACAGTTATCGAGTTTAGAATGCTGTTCTTTATTCAACCAACCCCCCCCCCCCCCCCACAGCGATCTAACACTGCAGAGTTTAGGCACATGGAATGAATGCTTGGTATCATAATATTATCCATGGAACTTTCAAACATTCCATGAATAGTTTTATTCAGGAAAAATACACATAGGAAAATATGAATGTTTTTGGATAAGTTTCAGGATTTGTTTTTTGGTTATTGTTTTTTTTTTTTTTGTCAATAACTTATAGGTACAGGATGCAATAGAAATTGATTAGAAAGCTATTTTTTCCCACATTCGTACATCTTTCAATCAAGTAACTGTTAAGTCATGTGAAAACATGGTATGAGACATACCACCTTGTTGGTTTTGCTTGTCATTTGAGACTTAGAAACTTCCTGTTCACAATACATCAGAAGATCTGTGTTTTTACTCTACGTCTGCTCATATTTTTGCCAATTTTGTGTTTTTAGTCGATGATTTAGCGACTATTACGACTATCATACGAACCTCACCCCCATCTGTTCATTAGCAGGGTATAATTACCAGCATATACAAGTCATTTTTGTTTCATTCTTAACATTATATCAGAAGAGGAAAATTTGAAAAAAAGTCTCTGATTTTGTGTGTGTATGTTTACATCGATAGGAGACTTGTGATAATCACCGTTAGTGATCCTGCGTCACAAAGCCGCCAAAAATCGCCAGACTCAGGGATTTTAAGTGAAGGACAGATTCTGAAAGAGCAGACTCTAAGCTTAAAAAATGACACGTATTCGATACAATGGACCTTTCCTAAAAACCCAGCAAAATATATGGAGAGAAAGAACACCTTAGTACGGAAAAGTGTTTATACTGAGAAAAGACGCCTTGAAGTTTAGGATTTATCAGAGTGCATAATCTCACCCAGCGGTGCTCTTTGAAATGAATAGCCCGAAAACACTCCATTGTAATTTTTATGGAGGGATTATCATATTATCATTATGTTAAGCTGACATTGCGCACACTCACTTAGTGCTGTAACATTCTATTCATGACTGACCTCATGACTGATAACCAACTTTCAATGCGACAGCATTATCTTTTCAAAGAGCGAAGAGTGGTGTAAAGGCTTTTTAAGGAATGAAGAGGGACCTCTAAGACATACCTGATCTCTCTCGATCTCTCTCCCTCTCTCTCTCTCTCTCTCTCTCTCCCACACACACACACACACACACACAAACAAACAAACAAACAAAAATGTAATATTGTTCTCTTTGTCACTTCACTGCTGTCACATCACTAATGGTTATAGCCTTCAGGTATACTGATCTATCGAAACTTTAAAAAGTTTGCGACTTTTGAACAAAGCGATTTTAAATAATTTCATTTCATTTCATTTATTTCCACATGCAAATATATGCAACAAAAATGACATTTGAACAGCATGACATATAAGAGGGACCAAATGAAGCACATCAGGTTTGTTTTTAAAAGGCCCCATACTACATCATATATACATGATGTTCACATATCAAACCGATTAATATTCTTCTAACTTCAACAATGTGTTCTGACTTTCTGCACTCATAAAGCAGCCACGGTTGTAATCGGTACATTTTGATGATCGTCATGTAGCTGTAGCTGGAGGAGTGTAAACTTAAATTGGAAAGTGAAAATCAATTTTCCCAATGTATGGGGACATAACATTTTTCTGGTTCGGATTAGAATATAGCGATAATATTCTTTGAGCTTTTCATAGTGTTTTCCTTTTGTGTTTAGGCCGTACATTTTCTACACGTGTGTATGTAGCTCAAAAGTTGTTAAAGGAGACCTCCGGGTGATTCTCAGATTTTTACATTTGTACAACTATGAATTAGTTATACTGAGGACAGAGTGTCAGAATTTGTGGTAATTGGGATGAAGAATAAGAATATTTTCAAAAAATAGAACAAATTGCAGTGAACAAGGATGATGACATGGCATAGTCACCATAAGAATGCATGAGTTGGGGCTCAAGGAAGCAGAACAAAAGAAGAAAGCATGCATAGCTTACAGACAGGTGAACTCGCAAGCAAGCGGTATTGTTCTGGAATCACACTGCTATCGTTTCTGAAATATGTGAACCTTCTACGTCATCATCCTTGTTCAGTGTAATTTGTTTAAGGTTTTTCAAAGTATTGTTTCTCTGCTCAAGAACCATAATAAATTCCACAAATCTATACAGGGAGTTGTCGATTTATGTACTACATGATGTGAAATTATGAAAATCGTCTGGAATGTCCCTTTAACGGCAAAACTGTCCACCAGCCTCACGACTAATTTCAATGTTAATACGAGATGAAGCTACTGATCATATATCTGTTTGGATATCCCACGCAATGTTGTTCAACGCGGAGGTTGCTACATTAGTGAGGGTTTATCATTGACTATTGAATATTACCATTTATTTATTTGTTTATTTATTCATGTATGTATTGATTGATTGATTAGTCAATTAATTAATTAATTGATTAGCTTGTTTATTTATTCATTTATTTATTTATTTATTTATTTATTTATTTATTTATTTATAGTAGAGCAGATAAGCCGAAAAATTGTGCAATATTTGACTAAAGCATGAAACTTTCACCAGTGTTAGTACATGTTATAAGATTCATTTTAAGATCGGGAGGTAAGTCTGAATTGACCTCTGATGACCTCCAAAGGTCAATGACCTCAAAATTTGATAAAAATTGATATTTTGCGTCATTGATTAATGTTAAATATGGTAATGATGTACTAAAGACTCATTTTTCTTACAGTGGAATTGTCTTCATGTTCCATAGAACCCTGACAGGTTTACCTTTGACCTCTGATGACCTGCAGAGGGCAATGACCTCAAAATATCAGAATATTGATATTTTGTCATTGATTAATGATAAACACGGCAATGATGTACTAAAACCATTTTTTATTAACAGTGGAATTGCCTCAATGTTCCGCAGATCCTTGACAGGTTTTTAGCTTTGACCTGTAATGACCTCCAGAGGTCAATGACCTCAAATTATCAGAATTTTGATATTTGGTGCAATTGGTTGATGATAAACATGATAACGATGTCCTAAACATTCATTTGTGTTACAACTGAATCGTTTTCCTATTCCTCAGATCAAGGGAAATTATTTCCACGTCTCTGCCTTTGACCGCTGAGGACTGTGACAGGTCAATGACCTCAAAATATCAATATTGATATTTGATGTATATTCAATGGTTAACTGTATACCTGGTGTGCAATTATGCATTATGCTATTAGCATTTATGCTACAAGAAGTGTCTTCTCATCCCACAGAACATTGGTCATTACGGTACCCTATGTATATCCAACTTTGACCTCCAAGGACAATGTGAGGTCAGACTTTTATCAAAATTTGTGTAGGATTGCAAATATTGATGTTTGGCTTCATTGGTTTAATCCTGAATGTTTAATCATGTACAAATCACGCCTTGACGTTATAATCAAAGTATATGTATGCATATTCCACAAAGCATTGGTTCATAGTAACAGGTCTCAGGAATGTGAGCGGTCAATTACTTCAGAAATGAAGCTTACGTGTCTTCATCAGTGATGACAGTGACCTCAAATATAATATTTATGTTTGGGTTAGTTATGCAGACTAGCTTGCATGAAATTATGTGCAACATTATCCAGTTTGCACTGGACAAAATTTGTACGCTTAAACATAGAAGGTGGGGAGAGGAGTACCATATTTTGGGTTGATGCTTAATAGTTTGTGAACAGGCATATGGCAAACTAAGTCCCTTGAACTGGATGAAAGGGCGACAGATGCTAACTAGAAAACAACAGGCCCACCTCATCAGGTGTACGTCACAAGTCAAACAACCCGAGTCGTACAGCCCATGAGTTACGCAGCCCACGAGTCATACATCCCGTGACCTAAACACTAGATGAACAAGGTCAATGAGCTCGACATCAAATATAATAGGCACACAAGCTGTGCGGTCCGCGAACTCGACACTCGAGGAAAATAAGGCCCACGAGATTAATATATGTATTACATCACAAAGCTTAATCTATTCAGTGTAGGTCTTGTGGACCTCCCCCTCCCCCCATGTGTCGGACCCTTATGGGCCTGGTTTGCCTATACTATAAGCAGGGCTCGACACTAACAGTGGCCCGGGGCCACCAAAAACGCATATGGGGCCACCAAAATTTCAGAAATGAAGACTTTGGTGGCCTGATCGGGCCACCAAAAAATGTCGGATATTTGCCTTTGGGCCACCAAAAATAAAAGTTAGTGTGGAGCCCTGCTATAAGTGTCAAGCTCATGGGCAATGCTACCTAGTTTCGAGCTGGCGGGCCTGTGTCGGTCAGTGTCAAGCTCGTGGGCTGCATGGTTCCGATGAATAACTCATGGTCCTGGAGCATATAAGTGACGTCATGGACCATTTGGAAAGCGACATACTGTGAGGCATAACATGCATTCCACATGAAGCAACCCTCTGTCTTGCAACTTGCTATTGTCATCCAATTAAGTTTGGGTCATTACGTCAGGCAATTTTGGGCGTTTTTTAATGACCTCTTTAGGTACCCTCAATTCAAAATAGGAGTGGAACTACTGTTTACTCTAATTGTCTTCTTTATGCTCGATACTCCTTAACACTTGGGCCTGGCCAAGAGTTGTGCCCCCATGCCCAAATATTGGTTGTTACCAATATGCCGCCATCCCGTTTGCATCCAATATGTGAATCAGGGTACTCTGACAGCGGGTAATATCACCTGCATGATCCGGTTAAGACTCTCTGCCAGCAAGTGATGATTCAGTGTAACCTGCTGAAATTGGTCTAGATCTATACCCTTGATCTCTTTCAAGACAGGGCAGCATCTGCGTCTTCAGTGAAGCACGCGATCGGCACACAGATCTCCTCCACGACTAAACTGGATAGACATCCTGAGGTCAGCCCAGCGTTGTTATAGGTGCACAGCCACTGTATGCGATCAGTCATTAGAGTCTTCCAGTGGCAATATCTAAACAGTTTGGATGAAGGCAACCTTGTCTCTATGATGAGTGCATTGCACATAAAGTACAGGATGCACGAGATGATAAGAAAGCTTCTTTTAATTCGCGGGATAGGCTACAATCCTTTCTCAGGCAGAGGTTCTGAATTATCGGGTCGTGCTCAGTCTGCACACAGTGCGCTGAACACCATATTAAGTATACGTGTATAATGATTGTGTGTAATGATATGGGAAAAATGCATGGAAAATCAAAATACATGTTTATGTATTTTACGTGGAATCAGTTCCCGTCTGTTGTCTTGGCAGAAATGCACCAATCTCGCAATGTTGTTGTTTATTATTTTCCCTCTCCATCATGGGTACATATGGAACGTGTCGATCAAAGTTTTTGTGATGTCGGAAAGTATTTCTTAAATCTTTTAGATTGTTATAACCATATTTGATTAACAATTGGTAAACTATTGTATGATTCATTTCTTCATTTAATGTTTCAGACTTTATTTTTACATTTATTTTGTCTAATCTATTTGTTAATTTCTTTGTTCCCATTTGACCACTGTGCAAAATCTTATACATCTTGTTTTTTCCCAGTTTGCTGTTATAGAGTTATCATACGTTTGTATTTG
>NW_027272885.1:0-69592 GCF_040938485.1 Diadema antillarum | reverse complement strand
CCCTAATTGTTTCCATCATTATTATTATTTTTTTTTTTTTGGGGGGGGGGGGAGGAGCTAGAAAAATTCCAAGTATTGCACCAAAAGTTTGCACCAGATCGCTGAATTTCAGGTCTGAAAATGTAAAATCACCTTCGTGTGGGAGGAGAAATATCCCTTATGTACACCCTCGTTTGCATGCCTTTTCTGTTTGATTGCTTAACAGACAGCATTCATGAAATTCATTGTAAGAATACAAGACGTTTATTCAAATGCTACCACTTCATAGGCAAATTGTTCAATAATAATCCACATCAAAATACCCTGCTACCTTAAACAAGTGGGGTCGTTTCATGTCGATCAAACATGCATCAAATTGCACCATTTACAACATAAAAATGCACAAAGTTCTCACCGTGGGAGGGGGAAACTTATGTTGACCTTGAAACCCCCAGTCCCGCAGCGCCCCCCCCCCCCCCCCCCCCACACACACACACTGAAAAACGTTCCGCGGCCCCTGTTGACAGTGTGTAAGGACAGTTTCACACCACTGGTAAAAAATGAAATTACATTTTGTAAGTTTGTGGCACAACCCCAAATGTGTTGAGTGTTTATACATTCCTTGAACCAGAGTCCGTTTGGATGGGTAAATTGTTTCTATGGGAGTTTGAGCATTTTCACTTGAATTTGGGAAATCACGAATTTTCACTTGAAGGTTGAACCTTGCCCTTTGACCCCACAGCCTACATCTTTCTTCAAATATATCACTAACTGGTAATATCCAAATTTCACAAAATTTAAAGTTTTTTTTTTCAAATATATGGGAAAAAAATGAAGAATATGAAAAATGAACCTGAAATGTCACTATGGCGACTGGTAAGCCTCCGCCATAATGCAGGGTTCTCCTAATAGGTGTATAGTACAATGTCTTGACAATGTGTGATGACAGTTTCACATAATTGGCAAAATATTAAAATGACAGATTTGTCACAAATGTGCTGGATGTTCACTTTCCTTGAACTAGGTTTAATTGGATGAATGGCTAAATTGTCTACGAGTGCGGGTATTTGAGGATTTGAGGATTTCTACTTGACTTTTGACCCTTTTATCAGTTTTCAAGCATTAAGTAATTTTCAAGGTATGAAGAAAAAGTGTAATTTCAGTATTAAATGGTAAAATATTAGCATTTACACCTGGCCTTTGACCTTCGACATCAAAGTTCCAAAAGAATCACTCTCAGGCAGAACATGCATAAATATGTACTAAGTTTCATGATGACACATTGAGTCACTTTCAAGATATGGAGGACGAAGTGAAATTTAGCTCTTTCACTGGACCTTTGACCTTTTGATAAGAAATTTCCCACAGAATCTCTATTGGGTAATACATGCATATATCAAGTTTCAAAAAAAATCCTGCAGGCATTGTATAAATATGAGGGAAGTAGTGACATTTTGAGGAGTTTACCTTGACCTTTGACCTCCTGACATTTGACCCATGACCCCCAAATTCCTAGATAATCACTGCCAGTCAGTACATGCATATATACAAGTTCCATGAAAATACCTTGAATGATTTCTGAGATACGGAGAGAAACATGAAATTTCAACATTTTTACCAGACCTTTGACCTCATGACCCGAAACTCTCTCTGGAGAATCTTTATTTGGTAGTACATGTATACACTAAGTTTCAAGAAAATACCTTCAGGCATTGCATGGATATGGGGGAATTAGTGAAAATTTGAGCATTTGACCTTGACCTTTTGACCTTTGACCATGAGTATGTGCACCTAAAAGTTGATAGGCACAACTTTGCCCACTCATACATATACACTTGTACATGCCAAGTTCATTAGGATACCTCAAACCGTGTTTTAGTTTCGCTGTCCACAAAATTGATTACAGACCGCAGGACGGACGGACAACCCGAAAACATAATGCCTCCAGCACCACTTCGTGGCAGAGGCATAAAAAAAAGGTGAAATTCCAGCATTTTCACTTGAATTTTGACCATTGACCCCATGGCCCAAAACTTCCTGAGTGACTCTTTACCTGGTGGTACATACATACAACCTTGAGCATGTGCACCCAATATCTGCAACAGTTCATTATGCTGTCCACAAAATTGATGATGGTTGGAAGGACAGAAAGATGGACTGACGGACAACTTGAAAACATATATGCCTCTGGCAACACTGTGTGGCAGAGGCATAAAAAAATCCTCCCCAGTAGAAGATTTACTATTCCATGTAAGCAGCCTCACTATCTGTGGCAGCAAACTAGACTAAAGACCCTTGTCCTTGTAACAGTGCCTGTTTTTATGGACAGTTCTTGGCAAATGAATGAAATACCTGGTACAGTATTCAAAACACTCATTGTATGTTTTGATGTTGTCGGTTTTGCATTGAAAATATTAAACATACCTCCCACAAATACTTGTCATTTTATAGCATGTCACCATCGACTGAATCCATTCACTCAAACTACTCCTAATAACAGTGGCTTCTTGTAAAGTGGTATTCCATCAACTACCTGATGCTCATGGTGCTGTTAAACTGGAGTTACAATAAACTTTAAATCGCAACTGTTAAAAAATGTGTTTTGCGCAACTTCACACTGAGCTCAACATGTGTGCCAAATTTTGTTTGAATCCCTTGTAGACTGGAGAAGGAAGTACAGTAGTTACCTGATTTTACCTGATTTGGGGACAACAGTATGCTGTTACCATGGCAGTGTGTTTTCCACTGATATTGAAAGCTGGAGAAGTACATGTACAATCCTCAAGTTCTTTACCTGATTTTGAGGCCATGTTACCATGCTGTTCCCATGGCAAAGCATTTTCTGCTTCTGTCTGGCACAACTTTACATTGACCTGAGCATGTGCGCCAAATTTTATTTGAATGGCTTGAAAAACCTGAAAACTGGAGTATGCTTTGAGATACTCAACCCATATATTTTTGTATGACTTTTATACTGGTAAACCATGCTGTTGTGATGGCAACACTTTCTTTCACACTCAAAACTAGAAATATCACTGAAGGTGATAAATACCCTGCCTAACATACTTTCTGCTACTCTTAGAAAATATGTCTTGCACAACTTTACATCAATATCACTTGTGCAAAATTTCTCCTGTATTGCTTGCAACTACCGGATTTCACTATGCATGGCTTTTTCCTGATTTTAAAGGCCATTTACTACTGTTACCATGGTAATGCACTTTCTAGTACTCTTAAAAAGATTTTTGCCCAAATTAACATTGAGCTCAACATATGAGCCAAATATAATTTGGATTGCATGAAAACTAGAGAAGTGGTTTGATCTGTGAAGCCTTTACCTGATTCGGGGGGCCACTGTTACCATGGCAATGCCCTTCCTGGGTTTCCATGCAACACCAAATCACCAAAAAAAAAAAAAAAAAAAAAAAAAAGATTTGCAGAAGACGACTACTTCCTTGGATCATGGACAATTTAATCCTTGCTTTGGTTGCAAGCCTCTGGCTTATGAATGTTAGGTCTTTGAACGAAACCATTGTCATATATTTTTAGGACTTGTGAATATCCCATATGTCCATCTCAGAATTCAATGCTGTTTCAGCAAAGATAGTGTGTGTAGTAGTATGCGTATGTAAGGTAGTGTGTGTTACGTGTTGTTTGAAGGTTTGCATGGTGAAGTAGTGGGTGTCGGTAAAGTAGTGTGGTAGTGTGTGTTGTTGGTAATCCAATGTTTCACTGCTATCATAACTCATATATTCAACATCAATGTTACATCAAAATTAGAGTTCTGTTGCATGAAAAAAAAATGGCAACTTGTCCACTTGTCAGAAAGTTATATGCTGATTGATTGCAAAAATTAAAATCATACATTGAGAAAAACTGCATTTAATTTCTGTTTGTGTTCAATAAAAAAAAAAATGCTTAGGTTTTACACCAATACAAAGCAAATAACACCATAACACACACAACTTAAAACACTGCATTTGTAATTTCCACTTTGAGAAAGATATTTGTGAAGTCTGTGCCACTTTGTATGACACAGATAAACATGTGAACAACTTGATTGTGAAAACAAAATCATTTATGAAATAACATTGTCAATGTTTCCTCTTTCTGAATACCATACAGCCAAGACATGCATGCCATTTTCATGTGACCTCATGAAAGGATGAGCATCTTTGAACTGCAACATTCTCAAACCATAAAAAGAGAGAATGAAATTAATCATACCTTCTGGACAACAAATGTGTAAATCTTTTCCATAAATACAAGGATAATACCTCTGAGATAATGAATTACAGTTCACTTCTTTATCCATACAATAATTGGAATAGGGTTTTTTTTTTGTTCTTGTGAAGAAAGGTATTTGCATTTCATCTCTTCTGTTGCAATATGCAGATCTGACACATAAATATCCAAGATTTACTTTAGATGAATACCCTGCGGATTGTTTGAAGTTTCAATTGAAACGTTCATTATGCCACTTCCTCACATGGTAAAATGATTTTTGCTCCATAAACAAAAACATGCTTTTTTACTTTCCAGGGGATTTTTCCCCTTTATTACAATGTTGTATTAACTTTATATAACTATGAATGCAAATGTTTCATTGTATTTGCATTTTTGTTGGAAATAAAAATGAATGAAGACTGATAAATGCACTAAAAATATGTGTGTCATTCAAATGATGAAAAAAGATTTCAACCCCTTTTCAACTTAGTCCCACTAACTGCACATCAACTGAGAAATTGCCCAAAATGCTGTAGTAAATAAGTCAGCATCAATCTATTGTACAACAAATCCAATGACAAAAAGTATTGACTTGAGTTTGTGTGCATATATTACATTAAAAAGCAGAACAGCAAAGAAAAATTTAATCACTACTAAATATGTTTGATTTCTTTCAAAGATCTTTCAGAAATATTTTACTAATTTGATAACTTGGTTAGTTTTGCATCTGGCAATCTAAAATTTGCTTGTTTACCACTTTGCTAAAAATCAAAGATAACAGGATTTGTGTTTGTCACATATTACACTGTTTATACTAGAAGCTCAACCCAAATTTTCAAATGTTGGGTTACTCCACTGAAATCCCTTTTGCACAATACAGAGTAGCTACATCAACCCTAGCGCTGTTATGTGCAGTCTAGTCTGATCTGTTCAGACTCTCTGGAAAGCCAGATGTTTCTCAGTCCTGAAAGTGAAGTTGCATGCTATAGTCATGCACAATTTGATATCTCCTCTGTCTTTTTGTTGATTATCTGTCAATGAAAAAGAGAGGGATTACTAATCTATTTTGCAAGCCAAGGACAGCACATAGATACAAATGACTTACAAAAAGTTTAGCATTTGCAGTATGAGAAATAAAAGGGAGAATGGAAATAAGATTAAGTATTGATGACTACTTGGAGTGCAGTCAATCGAATGATTATGTAGATTCAATATGCCTTATAATATATCATACTGTATATGAAACCTTGCATTGTCATTTATCAAGCTGTAAAACATTTTGAAGGACAAAGTACACTGGATTTACTGTATTGTGGTTCATTAAAAACACAGACTGCTGATTAGTGCTGGAAAAGAAGTTAAGACTAAAAGCTGGTACAGGATAATCTCAGTGAAATGTTTTTACACTTTGTGTTTAAGTTGACTGTGAATACTACAAACATTGGCAATTTAACTACGACTCAGAGCAACATAAACAAATTTTCATTTAATCTGAAAGCAATTGATTTCAATGCATAAAAAACAAGCAATCACAATTACCATCTGAATTCAAAGTCTACACACTAAAATACTGATAGATGAATGAACACATGTACACAAGCCTATTTCAAATGATACTAAATTGGTACTATGAATCAACTGTACAGATCATATGAAAAAGAAAAGTAGAAAAAATGAAAAATGACAGGACAGGAAGTAAGACTGGACTCAAGACAATGGTAAAGACATCCTCTGCTTCTCTTATCTGAAACTGGATCATTCAAACTTTAAACCTTGTCTGATACTATCTTGCATGAAATTGCAGATCATTTAAAGTATCTTCTATTCACTTTTTGATATCATTTACAAAATTCCAGTAAAGGAGATAATAATACTCAGATTGTCCTATGAAAACTGTGAAACTCACTGCATTCTTCACACAGGTAATACCCATAGTGATAATAAACTAACACTGCACACAACACTATCCACTTGAGTATGGGAATATGACAAAATTGTGTTGCTCCTTCCATCACAACATATACAGCTTTAAATATACAACATACTTTCCCATGACAAATGAATGCATGTCATGAAGGGTGTGCATCTTCACAGCTTTCTTAGAAATATTTACATGAACTGTTATCTATGCATTTCATTTCCAACACTTAATTACATAAGAGCATCATGCCTTACACAGGAATCAATTTTCTTTCAAACGAGAAGAATCTGATATACACTCTGTTCAATAGCAAGAATTAAGAGAGAAATTTCACCTTTTCTCTGTCAACTCTTCAAACATTTTCACAGTCAAGAGAGAAAACAGGAGATTTGACTAATCTACACTGCCAGTGCATTCTACTTTATCTGGCAAAAAGTTGATTCTAAGGCACTACAATATCACTGTGCGTGACATCTAAACTGTTCATGCTACAGTATCACAAAATAAAACATACTTTTTAGTTTACAAAAACGTCCCCTTTTCATCACACAGTCTGTCAAGTGTCACCAACATGCAACCAAACATTGAAATAACAGAGAACCACGGTACTTGACAATGTAACTCTTACACTCAAGTTTTTAAGATGAATTTATAACAGCTAAATCGTTTGAAAAAAGAGCAACATCTCTGTTCTTAAAATTGGAATACACAAACAGAATAATTAAATCAGCACGTCAGAGAATGTCCAATCTGTCAGCAAATGGCACCAAAATATCAGAAACAAAATATAATGATCAAACACATATACATATTTTTGCAGTGCAAATAGCAAATAGCAAATTCATTTCACACTTGACATCCTACCTATACAGTGTAACTACAAGAAAAACAAACATTTAAATGAACAGCACTCATGCTAATTGACTCTATGAGTGCTAAAATGTCATACCAGCTCTAATCAAAATTCTCTTAACCTTAACATTTATATACATGATCATTACCTTGTCTGTCACACCTATATTACATTAGAAGTGATAGATATTCAACAAAAAAACTCTGGCACAAACACAAAATATATTTTGAAATGCAGCTAAATAAAAAAGAAACAACACATACACACAAAGCAGAATTCTGTGGATGTATTTTAAGCACCAGCTAAAAATGTCGGTATGGTGACTGTTATGCCTCCGCCATATCGCAGGGTTCTCTCAATAGGTTCAAAGTACGTCTTGACAATGCCAGATGACAGTTTCACAAAAGTGGCAAAAAACTGAAATGATATGTTTGTCACAAATGTGTTGAGTGTTTACTTTTCCGTGAATTAAGTTTCATTTGGATGGATGGGTACATTGTTAAAGGGAGCAAGTATTCAGGCATTTGAGGATTTTCACACGACCTTTGACCCTTGCTCTTTGACCCCACAGCCCACAATTCGTCAAATAAAAATTTGTTACATCCATTTTCATGACGATACTTTGAGCAATTTTCAAAATATGGGGAAAATTGTAACATTTTAGCCTTTTCACTTGACCTTTCACCCACTGGCCAAAATCTTTCCCTACAGAATCATTGTGAAGTAAAGCATGTATACCTAGTTCGATTAAGTTTATGCATTGAGTGATCTCCAAAGGATGAAGAAAAAGAGTAATTTCAGCATTAAATAATATAATTTTTGCACTTCCACCTCACCTTTGAACCCATGACCCCAAGACCCAAAAATTTCAGAGAATAGGGCAGAAATGCATATGTACAAAGTTTTATGAAGATACCTTGAGCAATTTCCAAGGCATGGAGAAAAAAGTGAAATTTTAGCGTTTTTACCTTTGACATTTGACCCAATGGCCAAAAAGTACCCTAGAATAAACTACATTTTAAGAAAAAAACCTTCAGGCTTTGCATAGATATGAAGGAAACAGTAAATTTAAAAGAATTTGACCTTGACCTTTCACCTTGAGCATGTGCACCCAAAAGTTGATAGGGGCAACTTCGTCCACTCATACATATAAATGCCAAGTTTCATCAGGATACCTCAAACAATTTTTAATTTACTCTGTCCACGAAACTGATTACGGACGGAAAGACGGACGAACAGGACGATGGAGCGAAGGACGGACAAACGGACAGACTGACAGACAACCCAAACACATAACGCCTCTGGCAACACTTTGTGGCGGAGGCATAAAAATCTCTGTTTTTAGAGACAGTAACACCACATCTAAGAAGTTTCCAGATATAATACTCATATTGTGTCATCCAGCCATCTAAGTTGATGAGCAAATGAATACTCCATAGTAAAGGAAGAATCTATTTCGATTTTGCAAGGGATGTAATCTTCAATAAGGAACTTATTATCAAATAAACCATACATTCTGACATGAGACCGGGGGGTTTTGCGCTCACCCGAGTATCGCAAGTTCACCTTATATGTATTCTTGCAGGCTATTAATCGAGAACAAAGCAAACTGGGAGGGGGTAGCTTTGAGGGCTCCCATGGGGGCATGGTGTCCATTTGCATCTTATGACATTGGTAAAAAAATACCTGCCAAGTAGACTGTATTTAGAAATTTTGACTCTGCAGTTCAAAAAAACCCCAGAAGATCAAAATGTAAAAACTGGTCCCCAATTCGATCCCCACCAAACCCCTGGATGTACCATAAATAACCTTTGTTGAAAGTATTATTCACTAATGTATTTCTGGTTTTAAACAATTTTTCTTTTTTCCAAGATTCAAAAACGGGGGTTCAGGGAGTCCTTTTCACCCTAATAATAATGCCTGCCAAAGTTGGTGATTAATTTGACCATGTGTTATCAAGAAAAAAGAAACTGTGTTGGTTCCTCCAACGGGTCCCCCATCCCCCCCCCCCCAAAAAAAAAAAAAAATGCTATAATCAGACTTAAAATGACAGTCACCAATCTACATACTCATAGCATTAACTTTTATCACTTCAAGTTCTAAAAAAGATTTCTGAATGTTCATTTGCGGTCTTTGCCACTCCCCACCCCAATGGGGCATTGTGCCCCTGGGGGGCCCACCAAGTGAAGAATTGTGCCAATTTGTACAAATATATTTTCTTAACTCTAGCAATAACACAAGCAATAGTTTAGTGAAAATCTGACCATGCTTTTTCAAGAAGATGAAAATGTAAAAATCTGGCCCCAACTTGAACCCCCCACCCCTGGATCTGCCATGAACAAACTAGAAACTACAGTGTCATCAATCTACATATTCATAACACTAATACATCTCTTCTGGTTCTAGATAGAAGATTCATAAAGATTTCTTAAATTTGAAAGCTTTGCCCCCCTGGGGGCATTGTGCACCCTTGGAACCCCCAAGTGCGGAATGGTGTCTAATAACACAGCTGAGCGATAATCCCCGATAATCATCCGAGCGATAATTCCTGCCAAGTCTGGTGAAATCTGGCTATGTATTTTCAATAAGATGAAAATGTGAAAATTGGCCTTTATTTGGTCCCCCCCCCACCCCCCCGGCTTATCCCCTGATCTGCCACAAGCAAACTACATTCATAAATCTAACTTACTCATAGTGAATAGCACTACATTTGATTATCACTTAAAGTTTGATTTTCAAAGATTCCTAGGGGTGTCTCTCCCAGGTGGGAAATGGTGCCCATTTGTACAAATACATACCACTTAAGCAATACTACCTGCCAAGTTTGGTGAAAATTTGACCATGCATTTTTGAGAAGAAAATGAAAATGTACAATTTACGCCCCAACAATGTACTTACTCATAGTATTAACCTATGGCTCTAACATTTCTGGTTCTAGAGAAGAAGATTTGTAAAGATTTAATTTTTTTTTTTTTTTTTTTTTTTTTTGGGGGGGGGGGGGGCATGGTGCCCATTTGAACAAATTGAGATTCTATCCCCATTGGGATGCTACCTGCTAAGTCTGGTGAAAATCTGTCTTGGGGTTTTCAAAAAGAAGATGAAAATGTAAAAAGTTCTACATGATGCATGATGGGACACTGGACTATGAGTGATCACAATAGCTCACTTGAGCCTTTGGCTTAGGAGAGTAAACAAGTTCAAGGGGCTTGATGCTGAACGTCATGTTTGCTTTGTTTTTTCAGTTGATGATTCAATAGCTACACCTACAAATGTATATTCATCTTGTCTCTTTCCATATTTGAAGATTCCACAAAAAAATCCCATGCAGATTGGATGATCAAGTACGAAAACCCAAAAGTGCTGAACTATAATATATTGAATATAGTGAAGGTGCCACCCTCCACACATTAAAAACTTGAAATAATTGAAAAAGCAGCCTCAGGCAAATCTATTCTTACAAATATGTGACATCTTAAAAGATTTAACACAAATACTAGTTACAGATATTCCTTTATCTTTTTCAATTTCTATAGATAACAGCAATGTTATTTTAATATGGCAAGACATATTTCAACACAAGATCACATCAAGATACAGGACAGAAGTTACACTTTAACTGGACATCAGATATTGGGTCATTCTAATTCTTTCTGATGTGTGTAGTTCAATATATTTTTCATAAGCACATTGCTTGTTGAAGAAATCTACAAACACACATAGACATTGCATGCACACCTTGATGAAAACAAACTTCACAAGAGAAAAGAAGAACTCATGTCACTGCAAACAAGACGATGTTCAATTCCCTACAGTTACATTGTAGGTAATTACCAAAAGCTACAAGTAAAATCTTTAATGATTTACTTCCAACACTACAAAATGTATGTATGCGTACAAAGATACACACACATACACACACGATGAGAAAGATGTCACATCATCAAGCCTTGTACTTCCAATGCATACAGCTAATTCTTGGATTATTGCTATGTGTCAAAATGCATACTCGGCCACATTCCTGCACATTGCAACTAGTTTTCCCAAATACAGACAATAAAATGTAATGAGATCATGACTGAGCACTTGAGGGTTACTACTCTTTCAAACTATTCCTAAGGATTCAGCACAGATATATGTGCAATTACTGCACAGATATGAATTATCAATTCTGCATTCCACACAAGCTAAGATATCTTACTTCAATGTAAAGATGGACATGGATCTAAAAATGACTTGGTCCCAGCAGGTGGCAAATACAACAGAATAAGTTTGAAGTGGCTTTCCTTCTCATTCTTACACATGAAATACCACGCAACTAGCTACCTTCACTGGTGAACTACAGAATGTCTGAACAATGTTACATATCCAGCAATATTTGTACAGCTTAAAAGCAAGAGAAACTGAGTATCAGACCACAGGTAGAAATCTGTGCTCATATTAATTTTTTTTTCCCTTGTAGATAAAATGTGATCGCCTTGTCAATGCATCCATTCAAATAAATACTCTTCATAACCTGAAATGTCACTTTTGAAACACATCATGGATGGTCAATGTTCTATTTGACAGTGGGCAGATATAATGAGATATGGTGCTGAGACTCAGAGCAAAGAGGACAGAGTTTTCAATGTCACAAACTGAATATAAACACTGTCATATGCGATGATCTGATGAAATGCGTGAAAATACACTCAATCATTACCCACCTACAAAATTGTCCTCTTTCTACCCACCAAGTCACCATCAAGCAAGCAATATCATATGTAGCACCCTCTAGAAATATCAGGAAATACTGAGGACAATGCTGCCTACAGAAAAATACCTCAGTTGACTGAGATTACTGCACTACATGACACAAGTCAAGTTGCTTTAACACTTTGACAAATGCAGTACTCTATTACTTTCCTGTCATCAACAAGGAAGCAAAAATTACCGAGAGACCTGAGAGTCTCGCGCTCACTTGAGTATCGCAAGTTCACCTTTCACACATTCTTGAAGACTAGTACCGAAGAAGAAACTAGCAAACTTGGGTAGCTTTGGGGGACCTCAGTGAGGGCATGGTGTTCATTTGTAAAAATTATCACACTGGCAATGATACCAGCCAAGTTTGTAAAAAAAAAATCGACCATGCCTTTTTGAAAAGATCAAAATGTGAAAACTAGCCCCCCAATTTGGTCCCGGTCCAAAGGGGCCACCCCATCCCTGGATTTACCATAAACAAATTTGAAAGTACATTCACAAATGTACATTGTATCAACTAGATTAATGCTGGTTCCAGAGAAGAAGATTTTTAAAGATTCTTAGATTTGGGGGCTTCCCTGGGGGAGGGGGCACTGTGCACATTTCAAAACTTGTGGTCCTACTACCCTAGGAATGCTACCTGCCAAGTTCAGTGAAACTGTGTCGTGGGATTTTCCAGAAGCTGAAAATGTGAAAAGTTAACACACATTGGAAGATAGACGACAGACAACAGACGATGAATGATCACAACATCTCACTTGAGCTTTTGGCTCAGGTGAGCTTAGAGAAAATCACCACATACAAGTACACTTTTACAGTGATAAAGGGAAAAGGTAAGTACATTCATGTAAATTAAGTTCAATATGAAATCAAGAAAAGAAAAGAAGGATGAGAGAACAAAGGGACAGGGCATATCCTGCTCCTATCATAAAAAGCATCATGTGCTCAGTTTGAATAAGATGCTACTGAGATGACTCTTCAAGCTTAAACGTTGTCACAGCAACAACAACAAAAAAGGAGAAAAACTGTGGTTCACTTATTCAAGCATTACCTACAACTCCCTGGTAGGATTCCTACTGCCTGTACACAGAAAACCTGCAGAGGGAATTGGTAATGCTGGTTAACCCTGTTGGCTACAGAATCTGCAGAACAAAACAAGACGCATCTCCTACAGCTGCAAAAAAAAATAAAAAGAAGAAGAAAAAAAAAAGAAGAAGAAAATAAAAAGAGCAACGCTTTGTACCAGGAAAGGATATCAGTCACATGATGTATGCCAACTTGACTTGGTTGAGGTGGTGGGTAATATGGAGGATAACATAATTTGAATGTTCGTATAGCCAATGTTAGCTATTCCAGACTACCATTGATTTCTGTGCCATTGGTGTCGGCTACCTGGATGGTAGTTTGGGTCTGCTGGACTTGTGTTGGGGGCACTGTCTGGGTCTGAGCTGAGGAAGAGGTCAGTGTGTGAGCCTTGGTGAACTCTCCCTGTGGGAAGTTTGGTAGGATGGCACAGAAGGCTGAATTGTCACTCTGCTTCAGCTTCAAGGATTGCTTACCATCTGGACAATATGACAGTGCACTGTAGTCATCCAGGATTTTGATGCCACTGTAAAAGAAAAACAAATGCAGTTTTGTTTTGTGAAGGTGACATACAATGGCCTTGAGTGGTGTAATATGAAGAGACACAAAGGAAATCACAGGAAGTTACAGTCATTCTGAAGCTTGACATGTGACTGCACAGACACACATCAAAGTGAAAATAATGAGCTAGGAAATACCATTTTTTAATTATGTGAATACTTTTATGGTGATTGTGGGGCATCTTCCCCGCATACATTCACAGCACTGAGACCCCATGCACAAAATGTGTGGTTGAAATTGGCAAACCTTGATGTATAAATTGTATATCTGACTCAGCACCAGTCATCACCTATCTTCCACTCTTCCTCTGTCTTCACTTTCATGCCCTTAAAACTGCTGTCATACAGTACCTCTCCAACAGAAATTTACCGGTAATTTTAATGTCCTCCTCAAGAAAGAGACAGACATTCTCTCTCATGGAGAAACACAAAAGCAATCTTCTGAACTACCATCCTACTTGACAAGTAAGGGTATTTTATCTACCTCGATGAGATAACCACACCATGATGACTGAATATATTCCTAAACCCATATCTAATGCTTCTTCACCTTCCACACCACTGTCCACTCCTACTGAATTTTGTCACTTTGGTTTCTTTGTCTTCACACAGGACAACTTATTAAGCAGTCACTTATATATAAACTAAAATTTGCAACCATTTAGTCATAGCAAGAAAGATCAACAATAGTCTTGGTAAATCATAAGCCCAGTTGGCCACTTACTAGACGGATCTACTGAATGTTTTGAATGAGCTTCTTGATTTTAAGAGAATAGCTTGACTCAGGCATGTCTATAATTCTGTGGATGCACATAAAAAGTAGAAACCGTATGTTCGGAAATTGGCAAATATATTACTAAACTGTGCAATGAAGTGTTAATTTCACCATTTTGGAAGAGATTTCCCCAAACTCTACAGAAAATCTGAATTTCATTGTTGTCTGTATGCTTGATTGCCATTGCCCTTACCTACAATTTCAATGCAGAATTTCATTTATAGCCCTCTCATCTGCTGTATGCTACTGGCATTTTAAACTACAGCATAGAGGGCATAGCTATCCTGATGGCCACAAGTTAGGACTCCATTTGAAATTTCAGTAGGAAAATATAAATCTAACGAGACATGTAGTACTTCCATGGACATGCACACAAATTCACCGAGCAGTTTGCAAATCCAGTGCATGATGTCATACAAAAAGTGAATCTTTCCTGATGCACTGGGCGTATTCAGGCTCCTGTAAGATGCTGCCTTTTGTGACTGTTTTGCATCTTCTAGAACCCTAAAGTGATAGAACAACAACCCATTACATTCTATGACTTCTGAGCTTTCCATTGATGTCTAAATTGCCATATTTGAGGATTCTCTTTGATGTCTGCTTTAAGATGAAAACTGTCATGAGAGTGTCATGCCTTGATCCTTTCATTGTACACTATGTTTGGTATATAGTGACAGATCCTTTCAATCTTAAAATATTTTTGTGCAACACGGATATTATCATCTAGTTGGCATTGCTGCATCCTCATTTACGCCTACTAATTTTCTCTGGCAAGCACTTGTCAAGAAGTTATGACTCTGGTATGAGTGTCAATCAGCAGACAATGCACAATAAAGGTTAATGACATCATAATGGTTTTCGCTCCACATTTCCTCACCTGGCTTCATCTCTAGTTTTCTGTGGCCTCTCACAGCCATCTGGTGGGTCTCGGGTCAGCTGCCATGACTTATTGTGGCTTGGGGAGGATGAATATTTGGCCCCAAAGTGGTATTCTGGAGAACATTCACCTGTATTTATGATTACAACATGGAGAAAAAGAATTTTTCATTGCAGTGTGAACCCACAGATTTGATTAATGGAATACTTTAACTTCTTTTACATAAAAGAGTAATTTCATGTATGTTTCACTTTGTTCAGTTATATATTTTCATTTCAAGTAAAAAAAATATAACAATGCTTATACAATACCTCATCATATCATTTTTTAACAAACTGACGTCATCTTTTATTTAAAATGAACATAGAATTGGAGAGAAGGTTCTGAGGACATGTGGAAAAAGGCTCTGTTGGACACGAGTATGATATAGGCAAAATAAGTTACAATAACACACAAAAGCAGAAATTCATTCATTTGAATAAATATGCAATACCCGCTGCTATGAGGGATCAGAACCACCACTGGCTGTCCAGCAGTAGCTCAGTAGTCTAGTTGATATGATGCCTGCCCAGTGAATCAGTAGATCATTGGTTCGAGTTCAACCCAAGTATGTACACTCATGATTTTTATCATGGCGACCACGAAACACTTAATAATCTGTGCTTGTTTACAATTTGTCAACCTGTTGCAACTAGAACTATCTACTATGATCATTGAATGTGAATGATACCCCCCACCTATAACTGAGCAAATGGCAATGCATTGTTCACCATTAACCAGTTGAAGACAAGTCCCGAGAATACTCAGGCAGGTGTCCACGGGAAATGTGGGTTATAGCACAATCAGCCCGTCCTCAACAGGATAACAAAAGACTTGTTTTGCATATCTTAAACTGCAGTGGTTACATGTGCAAAATCTTACATGCTCAAAAACTGAGGAAGTTAGCTCAATCCACAATATTTCTGTATGTTAATACTGATAAAATGTTGTTACAATACCATTTACAGAAGATGTGTTTTGCACAACTTTAGACTGTAGTGGTTGCATGTACCAAACTTTAATTCAAATTCTCAAAAACTGATGGAGTCAGCTCAATCCAGTATTTTTGTATACTTTTATTGAAAAATATTGTTACCATGGCAATGCATTATTCAACATTACAAAAGATGTGTTTTGCACATCTAAAAACTACAGTGCTAACATGTCTCAAATCTTCAGTCAAAAACTGATGGAGTTAGTGCAATCCACAATATTTCTGTACAATTTTTATTCAGAAATATTGCTGCCATGGCAACACATTGTTTGACATTGATGCAAGATGAATACTGCACAACTACATATCATAGAGGTCACATGCACCGAATTTCAAGTCAAATGCTCAAAACTGAGGAGTTAGCTCAATCTGCAATATTTTGTATCTTTTTACAGAACAATGCTGTTATCATGGCAATGCAGGGATCTTGCCAGCGTATATCACCCTCGTCGGCCCCGACAAGCGTGAGCTTTGAAGAGACAATTACCAACAAGTGTAAAACTTGCCGACAAGGGTGATACCACACGTGAGCTTGCTCGGGCGAGCTCAGCTCGGACCAAGTTCGGACTGCCCGCCCGGCCCGCACCATTTCTTCTCTTGATTATCTGGCCAGAAAAGAAGCTATAATTTGAAAGGAGCAGCAGTTTACAAGTGCAAAAAGTCATCCACACGGATCGCAACAACGAGGCTCTACATATTATACACAACACACACTCGCTCCACACACACAGCAGTTCGTGTGAACTTGCACAGCCACAGGACATCCACCTGCCTTGGCCTGCTGCTCGAGTCTTGTGTGTGTGATACGCATGTGAGAGGGAGAGAGAGCAGAGGACGGAAAGATACAGGCCGAGGGAGAGTGAGGCTGAGGAAGGCTGACACGTGCTCACTTGTTGTCACGCTCGTTGTCGAGATACGCAAAAAACAGAGGAGCAATATGAAATGCATGCCCATTACCTCTGCCAAAGAAGGTTGTATTTTTTGCTGATTTGGTTTGTTTGTTCGTTTGTCTGCCTGTCTGTCTCTCTACTCGCAAAATAACTGAAAAGTTGCAACAGATTAGGATAAAATTTTCAGGAACAGTTGGTTGGTAATGACGCAAGGAACAGATGATCAAATTTTGGTAGTGATCAGGATTACCGCCGGGGATCCACCGTCAGGATGCAGGATTTATTTTTATTTTTTTCAATTTTGTTTTTTATTTTAGAAAAGGATTCATATCAATTCTACTACGTTCAGTAAGCTGGTCATCGGCAATGACGTGAAAATAAATGCGTTCAAAGCATGTTGAGTGGCTATGGAATCTTTCAATGCCGCATAGGGAAAATTACTTTCATCTTTTTATATACTAAAAAGCCATGCGTTCCATTTGAGCTTTTTCACTTTCCATGGATTCGTGAACATCATTCGTGAATTCCATTTTCCTTCTCCTGGCCGAAATTAGTAATTCTGTCATAATGGTCTTTCAAGTTCAATGTACGTATAACGCTCCACATGTTTCTGGTTTGGTTTATCAACAGGGTGAACGGTTTTAGGGGGCCTACATGAGCAGAAAATCAATGACTAATCATTCATCGCTGTTCCCAGCTGGTTTCCATGCTATTTACTAGCTGTTTACGACCACTGAAGGAATGTAAGAGTACGCGATGCATTCCTTTATCTGGCACCTGGCTTCGTGGAAATTTCCACAAGCAATGGTATCAAGTTTCCCATTGCCTCTGGTTGTGTTTGTTGTTATTCTTCATTACAAACATTACTTTGCTTCAACTTGAAAAGTGTAGATAATTTGCTGCTAGCACATGTTTCTTTTTTATTGCAGTGACAGGAACATTTTGTTGTTGTTGTTCATCGTTCATGGCAGGGGTTCATGGGAGGAGAAAAGATACAAATGATAGGGAGAAAATGAATTGAAAGAAGGAAACATCTGTTAAGCAAGCTGCCCTTTTTTTTTCTACACCAGCATCAGTCAATATCACCACCATTGCTCATCAAAACATTTTCTTTCGCCAAGGGGTCCATGTTTGTTTGTTTTTTCGGGCAAAATAACTCAAAAAGTTATGAATGGACTTGAATTAAATTTTTAGGAAATTTTGATAATAATACAGGGAAACAAGGCAAGCGCCAAAATGTGTCTCGCCCATTCAAGTAGAAGAAATCAATGTTTTTCTAGATCCTGGAAGTTCATTGACCTTACCTCTGAGCTTTGACCTTGTGGTGACCTTCAACTCCCCAAGGGACATTTACCAGCCAAGTTTTGTCACAAACGGACATAAGGATCAAAAGTTATGAACTATAATCGAACGCGCCATAAAAACTAAACATTGGGCCCTAAAAGTTTGTTGACCCCTGTCTGTGACCTTTGACCATGTGATGAACTTTAATTTCCCAAGGGACATCTACCATCCAAGTTTGGTCACAAACGGACAAAGGGATCAAAAATTAGGAGCCATAATCGAAACGCGATGTTAAAAACTTAACATTGGGCCCTAAAAGTTCGTTGACCCCTATCTGTGACCCTTGACCTTGTGATGACCTTCAACTCCCCAAGGGACATCTACCATCCAAGTTTGGTAACAAAAGGACGAAGGGATCAAAAGTTAGGAGCCATAATCGAAACGCGCCGTAAGAACTTAAAATTGGGCCCTAAAAGTTTGTTGACCCCTGTCTGTGACCTTTGACCTTGTGGTGACATTCAACTCCCCAAGGGACATCTACCATTCAAGTCTGGTCACAAACAGATTTATGGATCAAAAGTTTTGAGCCATAATCAAAATGCACCGTAAAAACTTAACATTGGGGCCTAAAAGTTCGTTGACCCCTGTCTGTGACCTTTGACCTTGTGATGAACTTCAACTTCCCAAGGGACATCTACCATCCAAGTTTGGTCACAAACGGAATTGTGGATCATAAATTTGAGCCATAATCAAAACACGCCGTAAAAATTTAACATTGGGCACTAAAAGTTCGTTGACCCTTGTCTGTGACCTTTGACCTTGTGGTGACCTTCAACTTCCCAAGGGACATCTACCATCCAAGTTTGGTCACAAACGGACATCCAGTATACATCAAAAGTTATGAGCCATAATCGAAACGCACCGTAAAAACTTAACATTGGGCCCTAGAGTTCATTGACCCCTGCCTGTGACCTTTGACCTTGAGGTGCCTTCATGTTTAACAAAATGTGTAACTTTGCATAACCACTCTTCCCTCCAAGTTTGATTGAAATTAAAGTCCCCAGTAGAGAGTTATTCAAGTTTTAGTAGCATTACGGACGGACGACGGACGGACAGACGCCGCAGGCGATCCCTTAGTCTCCCCACACCTCCAGTGCAGAGACTCCAACTCTCCCGTTTTCGACGGGAGATCTCCCGCCGAAAGCCCATTTTTGCACAATCTCCCGTTCTCCCGTTTGAGATTTGATTTCTCCCGCCCTGGCTCTGTGTCTCCCGGTGGAAAGGATTTCTTACTTATTTCTATCGTATGTTGAAAAAATACGCCTTAGATAGCACCAGAGAACATCTAGAATCCTAGGAACTTCGCGCTTCGCTCACATCAACTTGGAGTCTCCCGTTTGCTAGGGGTTTCGGGCGGGAGAATCTCCAGATCAGAAGGTGCTTGGGGTTGGAGTCTCTGCCAGTGGGCTCGACAAAAATTATTGAATTTAGGTAATGATCCGTAAGGCCATCTTAAATTATCTAGGTTGGCGGAGTTCTGAGCCCTCTCTCTTTCTCTCTCTTTTCTAGTTCATTATTGAAATGACGTTTGTTCTCCATCACCGATATGACGTCTGCTCTCCTTTCCACTCCGTACTCCCATCCCTTCTCTGTCCCAATCACTGTCAACCGTTTTGTGAAAAATGGATCCGTTTAGATTTAGTAACAAGTTTTCATCGTATTAATGTACTGAGTGTGAACCTGCCCTCGCCGTCTTGAATTACGGAAGTTTTTTTTTTTTTTGGGGGGGGGGGGGTTGTGTGTGTGTGTGTGTGTGTATGTGTGTGTTTATTCATTTTTTCTCATGCTCTTGCTTCAAGGAGCTACGCTTTTCCCGCGTAAAACTAATCTCATGGATACTGCATGTGAACAAAAAAACATTATATCATTTGTGACCCGCTAAAACAAAAAGGTCCTAAAGTCGCGCACGGTCGAAGCGGTGAAAATCGAGTTTGAAGTCAGAGCATTAAAATTGGTCAAAACTTACGATTTTCTGATTTTGATATATTAGTGGAGTCTAACATGTCTTCTATCATCTGTCGAAATTTTGAAGCAAAATGATCAAAGGAAAGACAAAAAAATAATGTTTTTCTGAGCCATGTTTTTTGGCGTTTCAACGAAGCAGAAACTGGTTCGAAAATTTGGATTGAGCGCCACAGATAGGTTCCGCCCCTAACAACGACCAGAGTGATCTCATTGGTCAGTTTGCTTCTTGCTGCTAACCGAAGCGTGAAGCTCGCACACTGCCCAGTCGACTGGTGCATGCGGGCGGGGTGCGCTATGCTCAGCCGCTTCTCACATCCTGGTCACTGATTGGTTGGTGAGGAGACCGCCGACGCTGATGTGCTTGAATGAACTCTTCGGGGGTTGCTAGGGCTTACCTTCTATTGTTCAGAGGTGAAAACTGACTTGCGTGTCCCTTGATCGCGATTGGGTCGAAAGGAAAACTTTTAGGGCGCTTTTCTCGAAACAGTGATTTTCCAGACGTCTCAACATGCTCTCTTTTAAACATCGATATCTCCGCAGCCGATTATTTTTATAAAATGTGTTATATATCAATTTTAAGCAGAAAGATTAGGGGATTATATCATGCAATTTTCAAATAATCGACCTCGCCCGACTTTAGGATCATTTTGTTGTAGCGGGTCACATTTATATATAGGGGGTGCTCCTTGTCATTTTCTTTATAGGGGCGTTTCCCCCGCATAACTTCCTTCTTCAGATTTTGACATTTCATATGCTTACCTGTCGAGCATCTTTTTTTTTTCTTTTTTTTTCAGGGAGAGGGACAATTATATTCTCTTTAGCGACTTACATATATTTATGACGCAGTTTCGATTTTCATTAACATGTAAATTATTCTGCTTCCAGATCTGCTCTTGATTTAGTGAAAGTTACAAATGTTTTCCACATTCACACAAGGCAATTTGGTGAGCCCGTGTTCAGTTCACTGCCAGTGAAATTTCGGAATAACACGACGGCCCCAAAACGGTTACAGTTTTGTTACGGTACTCTGAAGGTTCGTTACTCCGATAGAAATGATAGAATAATACTAAATTCTTTAGTCTAAAGGTTCGTTAATCGGAAAGTAATAAAAAAAACAAGGAAAAGTAGAAATTACGCGGTGCGTAATATATGTCCCCGCCGGAAGTAGCATTTTGTAGCAAAATTTACAATATAGGTCAAAAATCAAGGTCAAAGGTCAAAGAAGTCAAAGGTCAAAATTCTGTGTAGCAGTTTTGAAGCCCTCACCTAGTGCCATCACATAAAGCAAACGGAATTGAAATCGGGTTAGAAATGGCGAAGGAGTAGCATTTTGTAGCCAATGTAAAATAAAATGTAGGTCAAAAATCAAGGTCAAAATTCTGTGTAGAAGTTTTGAAGCCCTCACCTAGTGCCATCACATAAAGCAAACAGAATCAAAATCGGGTAAGAAATGGCGAAGGAGTAGCATTTTGTAGCAAAATGTACAATATAGGTCAAAAATCAAGGTCAAAGGTCAAAGAAGTCAAAGGTCATAATTCTGTGTAGAAGCGTTGAAGCCCTCACCTAGTGCCATCACATAAAGCAAACAGAATCAAAATCGGGTTAGAAACGGCGAAGGAGTAGCATTTTGTAGCAAAATGTACAATATAGGTCAAAGGTCAAGGTCAAAGGTCACAACTGAAATTCTGTGTAGAAGTTTCAAAGCTCCCATGTAGTGCTATCATATAAAGCAAACAGAATCAAAATTGGCTCATAAATGACAGAGAAGTAGCAAATTAAACATTTTGATCACACACGGACGCACACACACACGGACACATGGACACACACACGGACACACACACATACAGAGCCCGTTTCATAGTCCCCTGCTCGAACTCGTTTGGCGGGGACAAAAATGTTCACTAATTTCCAAACGAAATCAGTTTTGTTATTTCAAACATTCTTTTATAGTACAGATCTTTTTTATTTTGGACTAACGAACCTTCAGAGTAATGAATCATTAGGTGATCCGAGTATCCTCTCGAATCACCTTCTGTATCTGTACGGATTCTTTCTTCTTCTTTATTTATTTCTTTACTTCTCCTCAAAAGTTGTGTAGAGGTTAGCTCAGAAAGTCCTCTGCCTATCAATTTCAAACTTATACCATATTTTATATGTATCATGTCCCAAAGACGACAGATCTCGTAAAATCATTGTGATCAGTCGACCGTGACGTCACTATAACGTCATTAAATAAAATCACATTTTCATTCATATCTCATTAATGGAATGGAATTTCTCAATGAAATATATGTCTCATATAGTTCAAGTCAAGCTCTTTCTACTCATATTCTCAAAATTCATCTCTACACTTAAAAAGCACGCATACGCCCGCATTGAAATGTTGACAGGCTGCAATCGAGCTCAAAATTTTTTTTGCACACGTTTCAGATCATTTGGGGCATTTTTTTAGAGATTGAAAAAAATGGACGGACGTGTACGTGCGCACGCATATATGCACGCACAGCTCACATGCAATAGAAATTTCCCGTTTTTTCACAGGGATCGGATGTCTGAAATGTCAAGGAATGATTATACCCAGTTTCAAGTCAATCCTACTCAATATGTTATACGGGCCCGTCAAAGTTGAAATTCTGTGCACGCGTCAATGGGGATATACAGTGCAAATATGCCAAAAAAAATGCCAATTTTAAATCCGATTTTACTCGTCAGGATGGACAGTGACCTCCATTTTCTTTACATATTCTGAAAGCTGATGAGTTGTACATGTCATTTCATGGGTTGGCGATGCTGGAAAAATGATTAAAAGATATCAAATTTCCTAATAAAATAAAAAAAGTAAATTTTCAAAATGACGTCATCAAATTTCAAGTTCACTTGAGCGTATCTCACTTATCCTTTGCTGATTTTCACCCAGATTTCAGTATGTTGTAGCCTATTAAATGCTCTTTCATAAATGAATATCAACAATTTGATTGGATGATGGCATCATCTCGTAAAAATGGATTAAAAGTAACCTTGTCAAATTTGACCAGTTTCTGTGTTATCTCTATGGGAGTGCAGTTTTTCTGGAAATGAAAATTGACATGACTATCTTTTTCGAGCACTAGCTCACTTATCCTTCAGTGAATTTCTTCCAGATTTTAATATGTTGTAGCTGAGACTTTGGGCTATCGTTAATGTGCTCTCCGTTTTTTCATATGACGTCAAGATCACGTCGAAAAACTTGGTTGAAATTGGCACTTGGCTTCGATGTAGCATCATTTTGCTCAATACACAGAGCCTATGGGGGATGAAATAGGTCAGTGCATAGCGCATCGGGCTTTTAATCTAAAGGTCCCAGGTTAGAGGCTCACCCCTGCTTTTTGCTTTTTTTTTAAAAACACTTTTTTCTTCTTTTTCTTTAGTTAGTCTTATTCTCCCTTCCTAACTTTATCTTTTTCTGATTTTTTTATGCTTCTCCTTCAAATTTCTATACCAAACCTTAACTTTTTCTTTATTTTTCTTTCTTTCTTCCACTTTCTGTGCAATAGATCAACAACAACAATTGCTATCAACCCCATATTTTGCACATGTTTAGTTCATGTCACAAACATAATTTCATAAAATAACAACCACTTCCTCTGACACCGTCTTGGGTATGTAAATTAGGGTCAAAAAGTCAAAAGTGTTTAATTCTGTATCTTGGTAAATATACGTCCTATCTTTCCCACATTTTGCACACGTAAGGAACATGTTGCAAGAATCATTTCACAAAATAACAACTTTTTGCTCAGATGCCATCTTGGCTGTGGAAAGTGGGGTCAAAGGTCAAATATACTTCATTCTGTAATCTCATTAGTGTATATGGTATCACCGTCATATTTTGCACACACATGGACCTCGATATATGGATCATTTTGTAAAATAATGACGGTTTGGTCGGATGCCATTTTGGCTGTGCAAATGAGGTATTATCTCTAAGGGAGTACATTTTTTCTGGAAATGAAAAATGACATGACTGTCTTTATTGAGCACAAGCTAATTTATCCTTCAGTGAATTTCTCCCAGATTTTGATATGTTGTAGATGAAACTTTGGGCTATCGTTCATGTGATCCATATTCTTATTGGAAGTCAGCATTACGTCCAAAGACCTGGTTGAAATTGACGCTTAGTTTCAATGTCGGGAGATATGTCTTTCTTTCCGTGACTTTCTTTGCAATAGCTCCAGAAAAATATGCCCTTTAACCCCCGTATTTTGCACATGTTTAGTCCATTTCAAGTACACCATTTCATAAAATAAAAACTACTTCATCAGACACTGTCTTGTGTAGGTAAATTGGGGTCAAAGGTCATAAACGTTTCATCCTGTATCTTTATGAATACCTGTCCTATCTTTGCCATGTTCTGTACACCTATAGACGGTGTCGCAAGAATCATTTCACAAAATAACCACTTTTTGCTCAAATGCCATCTTGGGTGTGCAAAGTGGAGTCAAAGGTCAAATATACTTCATTCTGTATCTTCGTTATAGTGTATACGGAATTTGGTACTAAAGATGGCAGATCTTGACTCCCTTTTCTGAATGAGAATCACACGGCCAATGTCCCTAAACACAGATGAAACCTGTATGGTCATGCCTATTGGGATCAGGACTCAAATCATTGATTTCCAAATAGATCAGATCACCTAATTTGTCAGTGTTGACAAATTCCAAGTCTAGTTTCATTTTGGGATTAAACAAACCTTCGGAATAACGACTATCACTCGTGTAATCAGAGAGGTATCAGTATGATATTTCTTTGATGTCACGGCCAAACAATACCAAGAAATGAAAGAGCAACAACGTCCCGAAAGTACTTGCTCCGCGAACATTCATACTCAAGTAGGCCTACAACACATTCATGGGTGATGTGAACCAACATGATTGTGCAATACATAGGATTCGCTTCTCACGCACTTGCATGCAGTAGGCCCAACCACGTGGTCAAGCAAATGTATGTTTTACGGCGAGAAAGCAAAAACACTACATGACATTAGACTTTCTGAGATCGCGACAAGCGATGCAGTGGTGTTACTTGAGACGGCTAGTATTGTCACAGTGAAAAAGGAAAGGTCTAAGAAAACAGAACCCTCATCACCGGCACCTACCTCTCTTTCATTTATTACTTACAAACTGCAGCCGACAAAAGGTATGGAGTTTCTGCAGTGTTTCTGTGAGAACATGCCTCTCACAACGCTCATAACAACTCAGTGAAAATGTCTCATTTAGTGGCATTCTAGCAGCGATTTATCTGTGTTGTATTGAGCATTAGCAAAGTCTTCCGTGCGAGGGGGGAACCCCCATCCCGTACCCAGCCCCCCCCTCCCCACCCAGCCCCCCCCCCCCCTCCGACCAGCGCTTATATGTGCCGATATAAAGATTAATACCCAACAAGCGTAAGGAAATTCCTGGCGAGAACCCTGCAATGCATTATTCAACATTGACAAAATATGCAGTTTGCCCATCTACATATTACAGCCATCACATGTGCCAAATTTCATGTCAAATGCTCAAAAACTAAGGATATCAGCTAAATCTAGTGGTAATTTGTAGTATTTTCACTTTAAAAATGCTGTTACCATAGCAACATTGTCGATAATATAGAAAGATGCAGTTTGAACACAGAAAGTAATGTACCTAGCTGACTTACATTCCCAAAAGTAATATCCAACAGTATTTTGTTTTCTGAAAATAAAAAAGGATTTAATGTTCATTACTCTAAAAGTTGAACAATTCTAAATGTAACTGAAGTGCTATGACTACTTAGCAAAAACTAAGAAAATGGCATAAAGTGTAGTCCCAGCAGCAATGCTGCACACCTTTGTCTACTTTGGTGTCCCCATTGCCAGTTGAGCTGGAGCGACTAGAGGGGCGGGAGCTGTCCATGACAAAGGTTGGTGAGATGGATTGGTTACGGCTCCCAGGATCACTGCCCTCATCCTCCCTTGTCTCAGCAGGTGTTTGGGTCTGCATATTTGCTGTTCCTGGGATGGGGGCTCGATGACCATCGCGCAACGGCTCAACCTGTGGCTGTGGGGAGGCGGGAGAGGGGTGGTGTAAGCATCCCAGGGAGAAAGAAAAAATCAAGAGGATGTTAAATAGCATAATACATCTATGATTAAATGTTACTATTTCTGCTGAAGAAAAATGGAAATTTTCTATTCAAACTGCATAAGAATTTCCCTCAGATTAGCACAAATATAATTTCGATAAAATGTCTATTTGTATTTTGGAACAATCTAGGTTGCAAACTTTACCTATGTCATGTTAAAAATGACTTGTCTTATGTACATTACACTTTCATAAATGGCAAGTGTGCACTCATGCAAGCAGTGCCTTAGCATGGATTACCAATTATCAGTATCCTTTGCAGTTGGTCATCAACAAGGTACAGTAAAACGTAATAATTCTGTTGGGTTTGTACGTTGTTAATTTCCTTGAAACCATTACAAGAGAATGGGGGTTTCTGTGAAGGCTATATGACTATAAACTTTAAAACTATAAATGAGCTGCGGCTATAGTGACATACCATGCATCCTGTGTATGTAGTGCAGATGCAATAGGTGCATAGTGTGTGGAAGCTGTGACATGAAAGAAACGTGCTCTCTGGCTAAATGGGTGCTCCGCTTGATCGGGTAAGAAATTCTCTGCCCAACACTGCCTGATTAAGCAGAAAGTACTCTATCTCCATCAAAAAATTATTTCAGCCAATACTGAACTTATGCAAATCTGCTATTTCTGAATGGCAATAGAGTTGATACCACAAGCATATACAACTGAGATGAAATGATTGATTTTCCTTCAAAATTTCTCTCTTCTACTTACAAGGGGGAATTTAATTATAATTCTAAGAAAAAGGAAAGGACCTTGCCTTTTGCATACAACATGTCAGTCAACATTGTTCAGATCACATGGCATTACCTATGCCAGGGCTGACACGAGAGCTTGCCTGTTTGCCTAGGGCAAGTAAAATTTCATGTCAGGCAGGTACAAATATGACTACAAAATGTAGCTACACACAAGGCATCTGGTATGCCTCCGCAATATCACATTATTCTCCCAGTAGGTCTATAGTACATCTTGACGATGTGAGACAACAGTTTCACATAACTGGCAAAATACTACAATGACATGTTTGAAAGGCTGATGGCACAACCCCAATGTATTGAGCCAAGTTTCATTTGGATATCTAAAATTGTTACAGAGAGCAGTGTTTGGGAATTTGATTATTTTCACATGCCCTTTGACCCTTGTTCTTTGAACCCATTCTTCAAATAACCACTAACAGGCAATATCCAATTTTTGCAATGCTTTGAGCTATTTTCTAAATATACAAAATTTTGTCAAATTGGTATGTTTACACAGGAAATTTCATACCTTAAAATGACAACCTATATCTCGACTTTCTGTTCCACATTGCAATTCAGAGTGAGAAATCGTGAATGAGGCTTTAGCAAAAATGTGTCTCATTCAACATGACTGACTTACGCTAAGAATACAGGCCTGATTTCAACGACATCAAATGTTAATCACCCTCTCTGCCACCCAGCTATGTACTCCACAGACCAGTGTGCGTGTGCACCTTGATTCCTACACACTTTGATCCCAAACTATCCCAACCTGTAGCTTGTGTCATAACTTGGAGGAAAATGGAAGACAACATTCTTGATCTAATTTCGAAGTGGAAACCAATGAAGACGAGGTAGGAACAGACAATAGCGAGTCATCAAATTCAAACAGTGATGATGATGGTGTAGATTTGGGGGATTTTGACCCTGAAACTGGAGGCATAACCAAGATGCCCCTGCAGATGCCCTTGCTGCAGCCAGAAAGGCGGCTGCATACTTGAACTTGAACATGAACCATAGAGCTGGTAGCTCCATGCATGAACTAAGGTCAAGACAGCTGGATAATTGCGATGACAATGAAGAATAGTTTGCGAAGGAGAAATGAAGATGTGTTACGACTCTACCCTAACATTTGGAATCGGTATGTACGGCATTGACATTACTGTTAGTTGTCATTTTTGTATTTTTTCCAATGTTTTTGTTACACCCATTACAATGAAATGCATATAGTGTGTGTACTGACTGCATACCATATTGTGTAGAGTGTACAATGTATGCATTGATGCCGCTCACTTAATTTGTTAGCTCCTTGAACAGCCGTGACTGTCAGACTGGCTAATGACCAGTACACGCATTTGCGTATGCTGAGTACACACATATATACATACCAGACTGCCGTCATACAGCTGTAATTTGAGCAATGGCTTAATATGCGATCATCATCGACCGTCCTTGCTTTTTGAATGGATTTTGAAGCCCTTTCACAAAAGTATGAGGACAGTATCAATTTCTGATTCAGATTTTTATGCCTCCGCCAACGAAGTGGCCGGAGGCATTATGTTTGCGGGTCGTCCGTCCGTCAGTCCGTCCGTCCGTCCGTCCCGTTTTGTTTTTGTCGATATCTCAAGAACCGTGTGGTGGTTTTACATCAAACTTAGTATGAGGGTATATCCTGGGGGGATAATACTTTGTTTGGATTTTAGGGTCACGGGGTCAAAGGTCAAAGGTCACAGGTTATTTTGTGAAAAAAAGGTTGAAAATTCATGTTTTTCTCCATATATCGCAAATGGTTCAAGGTATCTTCATGGAACTTCATGCTTGTTCCAATGGGCAGTGATTATCTAGGGAAGTTGGGGGTCAAGGTTCAAAGGTCAGGGGGTCAAAGGTCAAGGACAACTCCTCAAAATATCACTACTTTCCTTATATTTATGCAATGCCTGAAGGTTTTTTTTTTTAACTTGATGTATGCATGTATTACCCGATATATATTCTGTGGGAAGTTTCTTGCCAAAAGGTCAAAGGTCAAAAGGTCAAAGGTCAAGTGAAAGTGTTGAATTGCACTTTTTCCTCCATATCTCAAAAGTAACTCAAGGTATCATCATGAAACTTACATATTTATGCATGTTCAACCTAACAGAGATTCTCTTTGGAACTGTGAGGTCAAAGGTCAAAGGCCAGGTTTAGATAATGCTATTTTCCCATTTGATACTGAAATTATGCTTTTTCTCAATACCTTGAAAATTACTCAATGCATAAACTTATAAAAGGGTCAAAAGTCAAGTAAAAATCATCAGTTCCCCAGATACCTGCACTCTGACATTTTAATCATTCATCCAATTAAACCTAGTTCTAGGAAAGTGAACATTCAGCACATTTGTGGCAAACTTGTCATTTTAATATTTTGCCAACTGTGTGAAACTGTCATCACACATTGTCAAGACATTGTACTATAGACCTATTAGGAGAACCATGCATTATGGCGGAGGCATATCAGTCGCCGTAGCAATATATCTAGTTTTTTTTTCTGATTTCAGATTGTGCAGGCGGCGTACGCTGCAAAGCTAGCAAAGAGTGAGTTGTTTTCAGCAAAGACACGAGTGCGGTAAGTGACTGTTTTTATTTTTGTTTCTCTGTGCTTATATGCTCTCGGGTTTTTTGGCGTAGCCTTAAGAATAGCATACTTTTGAGAGACAGGCGGCCAGTTGTATTGAATGTAGATACCAACAATTCCTGATAATCAATTTACTTCAAATTTATATGAGTGATTGGAAATAAGATATGCATGTGATTTTGGTGCAATTTGGTTGCATGGAATTGAGATAATATATCTCAATGGATACACACTAGAGGTATACTTTGCCTATTTTCAGATTTTCATTGAAGTCCTAGTTTGAATTACATGGTGCCCTTTGGCAACAAATGTTTTCCAGTGTGTATGGATCCATGTCTTGCTCTATTACCCCACACTGACCTGATTTCTGTATGATATTTCTACCGATGCTATGAAAAACCAAGAGAAGGATTCAGCTGCTTACCCTCTCTTCCCTGTCATTGCCACTCAGCACCAGCTTTTCTACCTCCTGGTTTAGTCCTTCCACGCTACCACGTATTCTGGGAACTGGTGGAGCCCTGAGGGTGTTTGGAACAGGAATGGCCGTGGAGCGGGGCAGGGTGTGGGCCTGCCCTATCAGACTAGTTGAGACTGAAACTTGCTGCATGGTTTAAAGAAGAGACAAGAGGATACAGAACATTAGCATTTAAGTATCACTTATGCAAAAAAGAATGTCTTTTCTTCAAAACTAAAGAGTTCAAGATGTATTGCAACTGATTGACAAATTGCCCTACATCGATTTAGATAAGCACTGAATTAATAAGTGTTTAGTAGTAGCCATGACAAAACAAATCATGGACATACTGTACTCAGGCAGGATTCGAACCTACAACCTCCTGATCACCGGACAGGCGTCATATCCAATAGACCACCAAATTTCACAAAGATTTCTTGAATCGGGGGGTAATTTGTGTGTCTTCGAGATATGCACTGGGCAGACTTTTTTTTTTTCATAGGAACGTTTGAACGTTTGGTAGTTCAGAAAGTCTGTCAATTCTCTGATCATTTTGCTAAGATATGTTATATTTAAATCATGAAGTACACAATAACATCCTTTAACAAAATTCAAAACAGAATAGCAGAAAGCACTGAAGAGGAAGAAACTGACAATTATGAGAGGGAAATTAGGTTTGCAGTTAATGAAAAGGGAAAATGTTAATTAATTGGACTATTTGAATAGTTCTAAATCCCGCAGTGAATGAAGCATCTCAAAGTTTATTCATTTGACTGATAGACGGCGGCGGGGACTTTTAAGGGGATAGATTAGTTGTAAAATGGTTCACATTTCTGAAGTTTTTCTGTTGCATACTGCTAATGCCAAACGAATACATTCTGGATTTTTTAGGATCAGCATGTAAGCAGGAACCCTAGAACTGCATGGGGGGGGGGGGGGGGAGGGAATAGGTAGGGAGGATATTTGTGTGCATATACGTGTTAGTATGTGTATAGATTTAAGATGTATGTTATGATTTTTGGGTCACCTTGCTGTTTTGGTTTGATTTATCATTGTTGATTGTACATTATTTGCATACAATCAAGATGAATGTTTAGATATAGAAATTCAATAAAGATTATTGAGAAACAAAAAAAAAATTGTCACAAGTTTGCATGGGGAAATTTTTGACAATTAGTCCCTTACCTTGGAGATTGAATCAGTACTTCCCTGTCTTAATAGTTTATCTTCACAAAGTACAAGAATATCATAGCTGGAATGTAAACTCTCATGCCTCACCTGGAAAGATGATGAGGAGGATGAGGAGGATGATGATGACGATGATGTTATGGGAGGTGGGGTGGGGATGGAAGTTTGCGATGAAGCCGTAGAAGAGGAGTTTTGTGCTGACTGGAGAGGGAAGGTTCGCCACAGTGGAGTGATTGGCATGTACTGGTGACGCCCGCTGGGCACTGGAGGAGGACTGCCTGCTACCCTGCTTCCTCAGCTGCTGTTTGTATTTCTGGAAAGGGGGAAAGAGAGAAAAGATACACCACAATTCAATACAACAAGGACATACAGCTATATATATAGTTATATATAAGCACAATATATAGCTATATATATAGTTATCAAAAAGCACAATGTGAATTGTTATACATAATGTATCTTCAGCACATGTTAGATCACAATTATGTTACATCTGAAGAGTAAATTACCAATGTATTGTAACGATTAAGTCTCACTGGATTCCATGAAATATTAATGAATTCTTTCTACAAATGTGAAGCTGTGGTTTCTAAACTTTGATCCAACCACCTAACATCTTGACCAGGTGCCAAGAAACGAATTTGAATCTTTGAATCTTTGAAAACATTAGATCATATACCATATTTGGGAAGACATCATAATAGTCCTTAAGTTGTGGACTGGGGACTTTGTATGAACAGTAGGTGACTCCCTCAAATTCCCTGATAGTACTTGGTCTATGATCATACAAACTGATCTACATAATGTTAGGTTTCATGGAGCGACAGCCAAATCATATACCTGTATCCCTTTCTACAAATTAATAAGAAAACGAAAGTTGCTCTAGAACATTTTGATGTACCCATGTGCTTACTATGAGTTTTCACTCATTCATCTGCATGTGTAATTTGACTTATTTCAAGTGTTTTCATGTGTGCATTTCATATTCATCATCTCTACTTATTCCGAAAGCTTTTTATTCATTCCCAATGTGTTTCTCCCTCTTAATGCATCTTGTGGCATCCACTGATGGGCTGAAAGAAATGAAGCTTGGAAGTTCAAAGTTCCAATTCCAAGCATAGAGCCACCACAATAATGTTGACCTAGAGAATGTATCTTTCTTCTGGCACACTTCGCATATTAAAGTCATCTATGCCTTTGGTTTGTCTTATAATCAACCGTTGCTGACCTAATACTTACAGACGTGGGGAATATTCCCTTCCTGATGATATGACATGCTTCAATTTTTCATTTCCATCTATGTTAGTGCATATCATGACATCTGTATAAAACAAGGCCCTTCTTGTCTGCGTTGTATTTATCTCACATTTTGTACTCATGAAACAAATCAGAAGATGCATCATTTGCCATCCATTTCACTGTGAACACTTTCTCCTCATAATGGCAGCAGCTTGGGAGTCATGCTATGCCTTACGTCTTGACAGCCAACCAGAGCTAGCCTGAAATTCATCATGAACCATGTCTCTTGGTTATATCTTCAGCTTTTTTTCTCTCCCCCACGAGTGATACACTGATTGACAAGAAATTCCCTTGCCTGTCTAGGAACAACATACAACATCGTATCTTTATTTGCCAATTTTGGTTTTCAAACGTGGTTTTGAGATGGTCCTAATGCATCTCAATCATATTATTTGCCATAGCAGTGATAAACCGAGGAGGCTGTAGTAAAATGGGGTGAATGCAACAAAATGTGACAGTGAGTAATAGGCCACAACAAAACTGGTAGGCTGTCCGAAATGGGAGAAGCACATGTGTATTCTTTGGCATTTCACGGTCCTTTAAAGTGCTTTCAGGTGTGGGAGGCACCCCCAGGATCTGCCATGAATAAACCTGAAACTACAGTCATCAATGTACTCACTCATATCTCTATCTTAGCTCTATCACTTCTGGTTCTAGAGAGGAAGACATTTAAAAATTAGACAATTTGGGGCTTTGGGGTCCCTGCAGGGGCCCCAAGAGGAGGGGGCATGGCGCCTATATGAACAAATTGAGATCCTATCAACCTTGGGATGCTACCTGCCAAGTCAAGCAAAAATCCATCATGGGGTTTTCAAGAAGCTGAAAATGTAAAAACTTCAAGCCCACAGGATGAGGAATGACCACAACAGCTCACTTGCTCGGGTGAGCTTAAAACAGAAAGAAGGGAAGGGGGGGGGGGGGCATGACTTTGGTAACTTGTTTTATACTGGATATTAGTGCACAGCGCTATAAAATATTGATTTTGCAGGATTGCATGTATTCATTGCAAAGCAAATGACATTTATCTGGGAGAAATCTGCTGTTGTGTCTGTGGGAATCTATCACTTGGTCTACTCCCACTTTGTCCAATACCCGCTTCGTCTCAACCCATATGGTCTAATCCTAGTTCAATCCATTTAGTCCAACTGCCACTCAGTCTAATGACCAGTCCGTCTACTTACCAGATTGGCTATGCCCATTTCGTCTACTATCCATTTGGTCTATGAACTACATGGTCTCATCATCCATTTGTCTAATACAGTTGAATCTCTCGTATCCGGACAAGTAGGGACCGGGGCTCATCCGGATAAGGGATTTGGCCGGATACGGGAGACTCAATGCTTTATACATGTACATATACATACACATGTACACATGTACTGATGTAGCCCATTGTAGTACCACAATGTCATGTAGTAATGTGTATACTGCAACCTTTCCATTGTTACACTCAGTAACAGACCCCAAAATAGAGGTTCGTGTTTGCAAGAATGAAATCATTTTCTTTTATAAATTCTTGGGATGATTTACCTAAATAATGATTAAGAAATGTATCAAGTAGATCTCGAAAATAAACAGTACGAGTCGACGAAACTACGCTTCAAAATTCAATCATCACGGGCTCGCCAAAGTCGACTGTAGGTCGCCATTGTTAGATGGTCTCCCTCTCTCTCTTTGTGTGTGTACTGTGTGTGAACAATTTTTGAGTGTTCAATATCATTCGTTGCTCAGCCAATGACTCGAAACAATGCATGTCTATCCAGTCACATCGACGGCTGTGTATGGACCTATATGTGGCAATGCGATACAAGAGGACTCGAGCGCATAATCTGTCCATGTTCTTGCGATGATTTGGGGATGTTTGGGGATGTTAAAATGTCTGAAGGTAAGCAATTTGGAAGGAAATTTGATGTAATGTATGTTAATCATGTTGGAAGTAATATGTAATTCATGTGTGTTTGTGTAGGAGTTCTCAAGGAGTTGGGAATCCCCCTTTCCTCCCGTAATTATTATTCAAAAAAAAAAATCACGGCGAGATTGCATCCGTATAATAGAGAGATCCGGATAAAGGGAGGCCGGATAAGAGAGGTTCAACTGTACTCGATTACTGTAAAAACGAGGAATGTTCGTGTGCATTAAATTTCACGAATTTCACGAGCGCCAAGATTCGCGAAAATAAAATGCACGCCAAAGTTCTTGTCTACACTGTATGCATTGAACGCCAGTGGCAATTCACGAAAATTTCATGCCACGAAAAAGGCCGTCGGCTCCAATTTGCGAAAATTTCATGCCGCGAATGAATATATCATGTTTTACAGTTGTCTATTTCCATTTCGTCTAATACCCACTTTGTCTAATTTGCACTTGGGCTCCACCCACTTAAGCTATATCCACTTCGGCAATTTATTGATTAGTCTTATAACCAGTTGGGCTACTTATGAATTAGTCTACGGACCATTTGGTCTAATGACCACTAAGTCTATATACCCAACTGGTCTAATACTATTTATACTACATCCGCTGTTCACATGGGATAACTACTATGCATACCCGGCCCGAATTTGAGCAGTTGTGTTTTTTAAATTGAATACTAACGGTTAGTATGGATATCTTCTTGAGATACGTTACATGCGGAGTGCAGGTCACAGGGAGAAATTATCTGTAGAATCTAGTTCGGTTGTATATCGGTGATTTGATGGCAAGCTATAGCAGTTAAAACTGCTTATAAGTTAGGCATATAGTATTTTCATAACCTTTCCCCCTTTTTTTTCATTATTTCTGTACAACTTTGTTACATACATAAGAGATATACTACATGTAGAAGAGATAATAAAATCCAGCAACAATAAAGGTTGAAACGTGAAGTGTTCGTTTCTATTGTGCCGTGGTTCAAGAGAGTGTTTCTTTCTACCCTCGAGTCTCTGATGAGACCTTGCAGGGCTGAAATTGATAGTGCCCCATGCAAGTGTCTTCGTCAAAGAATATCAAGTGGTATGTAGGACTCCAAAGCTAAATTTGCTCCCTCAGCTATCGTATATATTTCGTGTCTCACGACCCCCTTGGTCATATCATGCGACCCTACCATGTTCACATATACTCGTATGAGTAATTCATTCTTATATCATTCACCGAGATTAGGCCTGAATCGTAAGACTGATATTAAATGACAGTTTCACTCTTTTGTTTGAAGCTCAGTGATTATACATGATTCCATAGATTCCATGATTATACGATTGCACTGAAACTTTCCACAATTCAGACATGGGGGCACAAACTACACAGGCACATGTAGAATAGACAGAAGAAATCACAATTTGGTAACATATACGTCACATGAACTGTACTTCAATCACATCAAAGTTGGTAATATTGTTTGTGATAGGCCCTATCTGTATCTTGTCTGTAGACAAAATGAGAGTAGCCCTACTGGAAATTGGACCAAATGGAAATTAGACTAAATGGTGACAAGACGAAACACTAATTGCACGAAGTGGCTCATGGACTAACTGGAAATTAGACAAAATGGAAAGAGACTAACTGTCTATTAGACCTAGTGAAATATAGACCAAGCGGGCAGTGGACCAAGTGATATTAGCCGAAATGTCCACAAACCAAATGATAAATGCGGTAGACTAAATGAAATTTAGACGAACTGACAATAAACTAAATGATATTAGACAAAGTGGGAAAAAATCCACGTTGACGAAGTGACAATTAGACCATAATAAATTATGGTCATTAGACGAAATGATAACTAGCCAAACTGGGCATTAGACGAAGTGAAGATTAGACCAAATGAACATTAGACGAAATTGATAGTAGACCAAATGAGTTTCGGCCTTGTGGTGTTTGATGAACTGGGAAGTAGACTATCTGATAGTAGACCAAGCGGCAATAAACTGTGTCTGTGACACAAATGAAAAATTAATTTTTCCCCAACCTTTCACAGCGGTGTTTTGAAGTTCTTTTTGCTAGTTAGATCTGTGGCAGTGCCCAAATCTAAAATGGTTTCACTGAACTTATTCGGGATTTGAAAGTATTAAATTTGATTTTCACGTTATTTGGGCCTTCAGGCCCTGTCCCTGAGCCCGCATTAAGCCACACCTACAATGTACCATTTGAGGAGCTTTGTATTTCTCTGCCCTTGTGACTCATCCTGGAAAGTTTGGTAAAAATCTGACCATGTATTTTCACAAGACAAGGAAAAAAATTTAGTCTTCACCATTCAGCCCCACCCAGCTTGATACTCATATGGGGTTTAATTGGGCCATTTGTACCAGTCATGAACTTCAACATTCTCTCCTTTTTAATGAGGTAAATTACACCTGGGCCCAATTTTCCATTTTGAAAATATGTTCTTAAAAATACACTAGGCTACCTATAGTGATTGTATGAAATGACCCACCTCCTTGAGATTGTCTGCGCTTCCCCATGAAGAAGACCGCTTGCTGTCATCCGTCTGGAAGAATATGAAATGAGAATACAAAATAGGTCTACATAGGGTATACATACAAACAAAAATACTATGCATATTATGAACACTACAACTTTGAGGTCCAATGTGTCAATGGTATCAAGTAGTTATTGGTGGTTTCTTACACTTGGAATATTGTCAGAAGAATGTAATAGTATCTATAAAACCCCATTTTAATAAATCTTGTGTTTAAGAATAGGTACATTCACATGCCAAGAATGTACAAATTAACACTGAGGTAGTGACAGAACTAGAAATGTTGCTACTGGAATGCCTCCGCCATAATGCATGATTCTCCTAATAGGTCTATAGTACGTCTTGACAATGTGTGATAACAATTTAACATAATTGAAAAATATCAAAATGACTTGTTTGTCACAAACGTGTTGAATGTTCATTTTCCTTGAACTAGGTTTAATTGGATAAATGGCTATAGATATTTTCTATTTAAAGAGAGCATGTATTTGGGGATTTGAGGATTTTTACTTGACTTTTAACCCTTTTATAAGTTTCTATGCATTGAGTAATTTTCAAGGTATGCAGAAAGAGTGTAATTTCAGTATTAGATAGTAAATTGTTAGTAAATAGTAAATCGTTTCAAAGGGAAGATTCTGCGGACAGAACGGGGGGGGGGGGGGGGGGGGGGGTGAACAAGATAACCCTTGGATTTCAACGGGTGTTGCCCCCTCGAAACTCAAGTTCTGTAATTAAAGCAAGTGGCGGGAAGATCCCAACCGTGGACCGGATCGGCACATATTACTATCAAATTTCTGGGAGGGGGTGGTCATAGGAAGAAGAGAGCACAAAAGAAGGAATGAGAAAACATTGATTTTATTTTATCAATAAAAATGTGGAAAAAATATGAAAGACAAGAAAAGTAGAAATTACGCGGTGCGTAATATATGTCCCCGCCGGAAGTAGCATTTAGTAGCAAAATGTACAATATAGGTAAAAAGATCAAGGTCAAAGGTCAAAGAAGTCAAAGGTCAAAATTCTATGTAGAAGTTTTGAAGCCCTCACCTAGTGCCATCACATAAAGCAAACGGAATCGAAATCGGGTTAGAAATGGCGAAGGAGTAGCATTTTGTAGCCAATGTACAATATAGGTAAAAAATCAAGGTCAGAGGTCAAAGAAGTCAAAGGTCAAAATTCTGTGTAGAAATTTTGAAGCCCTCACCTAGTGCCATCATATAAAGCAAACGGAATCGAAATCGGTTTAGAAATGGCGAAGGAGTAGCATTTGGTAGCAAAATGTACAATACAGGTCAAAAATCAAGGTCAGAGTCAAAGAAGTCAAAGGTCAAAATTCTGTGTATAAGTTTTGAAGCCCTCACCTAGTGCCATCACTTAAAGCAAACGGAATTGAAATCGGGTTACAAATGGCGAAGGAGTAGCATTTTGTAGCAAAATGTACAATATAGGTCAAAAATCAAGGTCAAAGGTCAAAGAGTCAAAGGTCAAAATTCTGTGTGGAAGTTTTGAAGCCCTCATCTAGTGCCATCACATAAAGCAAACGGAATCGAAATCGGGTTAGAAATGGCGAAGGAGTAGCATTTTGTAGCCAATGTACAATATAGGTCAAAAATCAAGGTCAAAGGTCAAAGAAGTCAAAGGTCAAAATTCTGTGTACAAGTTTTGAAGCCCTCACCTAGTGCCATCATATATAGAGCAAACGGAATCAAAATCGGGTTAGAAATGGCGAAGGAGTAGCATTTTGAAGCAAAATGTACAATATAGGTCAAAGGTCAAGGTCAAAGGTCACAACTTAAATTCTGTATATAAGTTTCAAAGCTCCCATGTAGTGCTATCATATAAAGCAAACAGAATCAAAATCGGGTTAGAAATGGCGAAGGAGTAGCATTTTGAACATTTTGATCACACACGGACGCACGGACGGACAGACGGACACACGGACACACACACGTACGGAGCCCGTTTCATAGTCCCCTGCTCGAACACGTTCGGCGGGGACAAAAAAATATGAGGACCTCAGGCCCATGGATTTCCACAGGTACTGCTATTATCATTATATAAAAGGTAAAATACAGGGAGCAGTATTACCAGAAACAAAAGGGCCCGAATTCACGAAGGTGGTACAACTGAAACCAGATTTAAACCATGGACAAAGACTGTAGTTTTGTATGGGGCACCAAGTGTCGAATGGCCTATTTCGTTACGAAATAAACGTGAAAAAATGACTGATTTCGTAATGATATAGACCATGCGACACTTGGCGCCCCATACAAAACTACACTCTTTGTCCATGGTTTAAACCATGGTTTCAATTGTACCACCTTCATGAATTCGGGCCTCAGAGTCTACAATTTCCCCATATGAATTTTGAAAAAAAAAAAAAATCTATCAAGAAATGTGAATGGTGGAGCACACACAAGAAATACAACATTGTGGCAGCGTTTGACGCCACTTTTGATCATGGGTATTGAAACGAGTTTCAAACATGGAATGATGATAAATGCAGATCTAGACAGGCCCGGCGATACGGTGTAATTAGCTCCGCAATAAGACGCCACAGCTTTTGAATTCTTAACAGTCAATGAAGCACTGTGTAAAGCAAAGGACAAAAAAATTGGTCAGTGCACAATGACAGGGTTCGTTGAGGTCGGTGGTTCAGCTTCAGACCACAGGGCGGCGCGTTGGTCAGACGAACCCTTCAATGTGCTTCAATTGTTGCAAGCAGCACAGAAATCAATACCTCTGACTACATAGCACTCTCGCTATGGATTTTGCCTGTGCTTGGCGTGAAGATTGGATGGGTTAAGAATGACCGAGGTTTCGATTTTTTCCCAGCATAACCATGCCACAAATATTACAGAAAAGATATTTGGAACAGAGTATGGATGTACTACAACAAATCATTTACTGTAAAAGTGGAAATTTTCGCGGTGTTCAAATTTTCGCGCATTTCGCGCAACCAGAAACTAGCGCGAAAATAAAAGCAGGCGAATATTTTTGCTTGCCATATGTGCCTGTGCGTGATGTCTTGATTCCGCAGAATTAAAAACACGCGAAACTCTTCTGACCCGGCCAAGCGCGAAAAATTAGTCACACGAAAATATCCACTTTTACAGTACTGAAGTTTCATTTTTGGGCAATGAAGAAAAATGTGAGAAAATAACCCTTTTTTTACAGACCAAATTGTTGTTGTTTTTTTTTTAAAGCTAATATTTGATGTTATTTTCACAAGCTTATCCCAAATAAAACCCAAAATAACTAACATGAGTCAGAAAATAGTTTCTCCTTCAATTTGCTGTATAGATTGTATCATTTGATGGCTTCTGAGGTGAGATATTGTCCTGCAATACTTCTCTAGCAGTTTAGAGCAAACAAGTTGTTTACTTTATGCAAATTAGGCAGCGAAGGCAAAACCTTTTGGTGAGTTAATTGCACAGTATCACAGGGCCTGTAGACAGATGGACAACCCCAGGTACAGTATAATGCCTCTGGCACCATGTGGGGGAAGTCATGATAATCAGGGAATAATATCATTACAAGCATGCAACAGTATGATTGAGGGCCAAAACAGCTCATACTGACTCTTTCAACTAAAGGTACAACACATCATTCACAATTATAGAATTTAAAATTTGCATTGTGAATGAACGGTTTGTCCTTGTTCATTAAATGGCTGAAGCACTAAAAGAAAGTAATGGCCATCCAGGGAATATTTATTTCACTGGGCACTGCTATAATGCACTAGTTGCTTGATCCAAAATACAACACAAGCTTCCTTGAGCTATGATGCAATCATATACTGTATACGTCATATATTTCATGAGTTTGAATTTTCGCCAATCGTGAATTCCCAACGATATCGTGAGTGGTTTCATTCGCGATTGGAGTCCTGTACTGAACGGAGAAGAGTACATGCGTACGTCACATTCACATCGGGATCAGAGTCAATATTTTCACGCGTCTTTAATTTCGCGAATAGCACCTGACTCGCGAAATTCGCGAAAATAAAAACCTCACGAAATATTCGGCATATACAGTAACAGAATTTGGTGATCATCACAAGGGTCTGCTACGATGCTATGTCTAGTAAAATCTAATGAAGGCAATCACATTTTAAAACTGGTATATCTCACAGAACAAATCTGGCAAACTGCAGCCACTGTTAAACCAAGTTGGCAAGTTTTTATGACATTTAAAATGTATACACACTTATCCGTCTGACTTCATCCATTTTTTTTGTAATTAAAAACATGCATAGATGGACACTGTTATATATGTAACAGTATCCAAAACCACTGACATTTCTAACAGATAGTCTTGCATTAATATCAGAATTCCCTCTCTATGTTGAAGGAAAGTATGCTTGGAGAGGATAAAAAAGGACTGTTACAAAATTTATTTTTTGTTGTTTGTCATTTACTCAGCCAGGCAAGACAAGCATTTTTCTGCACAGTGTTCCCACTTGCTATGAAGCCTATACATGTTAAACACCACTAAACTTGACTTACAGAAAAATAGCAATGAAGAGACGGTGACTATATTTGTGGCTTTGAATAGTGCTCACACAACTGTATTCACACTAAATGCCATCATTCCTTTCTGCCAGCGACTTACATCTGTATAGGTCCTCTACAATGTATACAGCTTTCACTAGAGTGTGTGTCTGGTTTGATTCATTCTTCAACATACATTATTGGCTCCAGTCATTACTTCTGCTCCAGATAATTTCTTCAGTTTTGTCTCAACTACTATTCCTTCCCCATCTACAATGTTCACTCATTCTCTCCTGCTTCCTACTGCTGTACCTCCATTAAATTCTATATGCCCTGACTGTATGATGTCTCGACTGTCTCTTTCCTAGAGTACTAGTGTGGACATTCTTTCTTACATTCCATTTAACATTCATATTTTTTTTTGACTTCTTGTAGTGCAAATTCTAAATGTGCCCCTTTTATTTCCTACGACATGATACATATGGTTATAACAAATATGCATGCATGCTTTGATGTAATATTCATTACACATAACTATCAAAATTGTGTAATTATGTCCTTATTTCATCTCATTTTTGTGTGATCAACACATTCTTGGTTCTTTGCCCAGCCGAGTAGGGCAGATATAGCATTTTATAAACTAGAACTATTACTGAATGTGATTTATAACCCCACCCAAAATTGGAAGAGTTAGCTAAATTCACAGTATTTCTGTAAGCTTTTTATTTAAAAGAATGCTTCCACCATGGCAATACATTGTTTAATATTGATGAAAGAAACTTGTTTTACACATTTAAATCTCAAATTGGTCACACTTCCTTAATCTCAAGTCAAATGCCCCAAAACTGAGGGAGCTAACCTAATGCATGGATACAATACCAATAAAATTTTGTATGATTTTCATTCAGAAATATGTTAATGTGTCAACACATTGTTCATAGCAGACAAAAGATGAAATTTGCACATCTGCATACTACGTATAGTGGTCACATGTGCCAAATTTCAATTGGGCTAACTCCCTCAGTGTTTTAGCATTTGCCTTGAAATCTTGCTCATGTGACTGATTTATCTTTTGTCAGAGTCAAAGTCAAAACATGTATTGCTATGGTAAGAGCTTTTTAAATGCTCAAAAACTGAGGGAGATAGCTCAATCCCCAATACTTTGACATTATTTCCATTTAAAAGCTGTATGTTATAAAGCGGGCTCTCGAACCTATCGAGAGGGCGCTGAAACATGCCCATGCAGTACAAATGGGGGTATTTTATTAAGTCCACCACCAGCAACAGCACATGGCTCTGAGGGTGACGAGAGTGCCATCCAACATTTATGATGGACCCTGCCAGTGATAAAGAATCTTTCACAAAAAACAAAGAAACAAACAAACAAACCCTGGATCCAGATGGTGATCTGGATCACACCAAAATTAATCATCTGTTTCTTTTGTCATTATAACTTTTCCTGAAAATTTCACCTAAATCCGTTCATAACTCTTGGAGTTATTTTGCAAACAAGCAGCTGAACAAACAAACCAATGCTGGCAAAAACATACATGTAACCTCCTTGGCGGAGGAAATACCACAAATATAACATATTGTATACTCTGGAAGTTGAGACCAACTCTCATAGACAGAGTATAGTCAACCTGTCTGAAATATTTATCCTATAAGCATCTGCTATAATATATATTTTTTTAAAGCCAAGAAAAATCACCCTCAGCCCTTACAAGAACTACACGTATACATCTTGTAAATGGTATCACAAACGATCTACGATCTACTATTTCTTCACGCAAAAACCAAGCTTCATTCAGCACGTATTCAGATTTTCATGAGAAATGACAGAAAAAAAAAATTGTGTCACACACACACACACACACACACAAATACATTATATGGCAGCTTTGGTAAAAATGAATAGAATATTCATTAACAATAAAAGCATGCTGTTTTTCACAACTTCATTCACATCAGATGGGGCACCCATGGAGACAACAAATTGAATCGTTCACTTTCTGCAACAATTGATGCTTGAAGGACTCACCTTAGTCATTATACTTAGACTGCTTAAAATCAAAACAAAATGTCTTGTGAATTTTAGATTAGATCCTCACTACATCACTTGTGATGAATGGCTAGCACTTTGTGAACCAAATGAATTTATACATTGATGGGCATTGATCACATCAAATTCAGTCACATAAACTACATGTAAGAAAAGAAATGAGCATGTCAAAGAATTACCCAGCATTGTTGATGTTTCACACCGAGTGAAATAACATCACTTGACATTAGAGGGTTCACAACTTTATGTCCTTTTTGACAATCATGTTAAATAGCATATATGGCACTTATCTCTGCAACAGTGCTGTTTTTCTAGTACGCTGTGCTGTTATGAGAGGTAATAGCACATTTGAGAACAAAGAAAAACAACACAAACGTAAAGCTGCATTTGAGGTTAAAGTCCACGCAGAGTTTCAGTAATGTCACAGTACTGTATATTTTGATACACAAACTATCATTTTAGCCAGACTGGTAACTTCATGAAAATCTCAAACAAACTTGTATTTCAGGGTCATTTCGGCCTGACCTGCAAAACTGACTAAATAAATTTCTAAAATACAAATGATTTCCTCATGCAAACTGTGGTAATAAATATTAGCTTAGTGGTCTATATCACAACTTCATAAATGTCAAGGGATATCTTCTTTCCCATGTGAGTAGAAACCAAAACCAGTACTCAGTAGCTCAGGTATTTTTCTGGTGGTTTCCTTAACAAAAAAAAAAAACAAAAAAATACAGCTAATATCACCCGAATGTTGTGTTTTCATGAACTTCAAAAGAAATCATATACCAGGTATTCATGATTTCTAATGCAACTGCAATAACCAATTTACCCTGCAGTACACCAAACAGACAGCAATTTCAACAGTGACAAAAATACTTCAAAATATACTGTCTGCTGCAATTTCTCTAGTTTTGCTTTGTGTTCAGCTGTCAAATGCATTACATGAGATCAGGATCTATAATATAGTCTACTTACAGATATTCAGTTTGTGTTTCTTGTAAGACATTTTGACAGAAGCCATACACTGAGGCTTTAACATCTGGATTCTTTCTGAATGCATCTTTCCTGTCATGCTAACGACTATATATCCTCATACACAGTTGTGTTTCTTTTGTGATTGTTTATCCTGAAATATGGGGCATCTGCCAATTTGACAACAATGACTTTGTGCCAGCTGACATATTCACACACAAAATGACATAACCTCCTCATATGCCAAAAATAACACATATCAATTTTCTGTATATCTTGATATCACTGTCCTACTCTCTTATTTTCTTGATTCACAAGATAGGATTATATGACACCCTCAACTTGGCATCCATGAATTCACTTTAATCTCCACTCAACTCCACTCACACAGAAAATTAGAGAAAAATGGAAAATTCTTCTCATACATCTCATGTTGACCCATTGGACATGTACATACATATAACAGTCATGCCTGCCACCGTATTCTGCCATGGCTTCCAGGAAAACCACCCATGGACAATGAGAATAAAGAGGTGCACAGGAAATGTCAGAAGTAAAGATGAAGGATAAATATACAGGAAAATATTGAGAAAACTAGAAATGTTGCTATGGTGACTGGTATGCCTCCGCCATAATGCATAGTTCTAATAGGTCTATAGTACAGTGTCTTTACAATGTGTGATGTCAGTTTCACATACTTGACAAAATATTAAAATGACAGGTTTTGTCACAAATGTGTTGAACGTTCACTTTCCTTTAACTAGGTTTATTGGATGAATGGCTATCTTGTCTAAGAGTGCAGGTATTTGGGGATTTGAGGATTCTTATTTGACTTTTGACCCTTTCATATTTAAGGAAGAAGTGAAATTTAGCACTTTCACTTGACATTTGATCTTATGGCAAGAAACTGCCAAGAGAATCTCTATTTGGTAATACATGCATACACTAAGTTTCAAGAAAAATCCTGCAGGTATTGCATAGATAAGAGGGAAATATTGAAATATTGAGGAGTTGACCTTGACCTTTGACCCATGACCCCTACATTCCCTAGATCATCACTTCCAATCAGTGCATGCATATGTACTAAGTTCCATGAAGATACCTTGAATCATTTGTGAGATATGGAGAAAAAAGTGAAATTTTAACATTTTCACTTGACCTTTGACCTTACGACCCGAAACTCTCTCTGGAGAATTTTTATTTGGTAGTTTATGTTTACACTAAGTTTCAAGAAAATACCTTCAGGCATTGCAAAGATACAAAGATGCTGATATTTTAGTCCAAAGAGTTAATACTGAACTGTTAAAAGTTACTAATTGGGTCAGGGCTAACAAATTATCATTGAATGTTCAAAAAACAAAATATATGCTTTTCAGTAAAACTGTCGATGTATTGAATTCTAATATAGTTTTAGATGATTTTAACATAGAAAGTGTTTCTGCCTTTAAATTTCTTGGTATAATTGTTGACAATAAACTCTCTTGGAAAACACATAATGATTATATCTGCAAAATCATTTCACGTAATATAGGTATTTTAAATAGATTGAAATTTTATATTCCTCAAAAGTCATTACTTATGTTATACTCCACTTTGATGTTGCCTTATTTGAATTATGGAATTCTAGCGTGGGGAAATACCCACCAGACCCTTTTGAATAGAGTGTTGTTACTGCAGAAAAAGGCACTCCGTATTATTTGTCACTCTCCTACACGTTCACATACAAATTTACTGTTTGCGTCTAACAAGTTACTAAAAATAAATGAGTTGTTTTTATTCAACTTAGGTCAATTTATGTACATGTTTAACAACAGTTTACTTCCGTCTATTTTTGATTCTATGTTCCTAAAAAACCAAGCATTTCACTCCTACCCCACTCGACGGTCAAATGAATTCCACTTACCTCTTTTCCGAACAATTTTAGGGAAAAATTCTTTTACCTACACTGGTCCAAATTATTGGAATTCTCTAAACCACGATATAAAAATAGCTCCCTCTTTGTATTCATTTAAACGGAAACTAAAATCTTTTCTTTTGCAATTTTACAATAACATCTGTAATGAATCGGATTAGCTTTATAAATTCTTCATGCTGATACCCCCTTTGTATAATCCGCATAGTTTCTTTACATTGTTGCTCGCACTGGATGACCATCACCAAGTACGTGAATAAAGTTTTGGGTTAAATTAATTAGGATTTTCTTTGAGATCTGCTCTCTGTACGCTTACATAATGAGGGAGTTCTTTCCGTCTTGTCCCGTTTTTGTCTAAATTTTGTTTGCCATCGTCCAACCCCATGTATCGTTATCTCCGTTGTGCTAGTCTTGCTTCCTGTCGTAGCCTGTCTTTCGCTCTTAACTAGCCTCGTCGATGTCCCTTTGTCGCTTCATGTCTGTTTATATGTTAGTGCTGTCATTATGTGTGTTTTTTTTCCTTTTCTATCTGACTGTGTGGGCCCCCATTTCTATTTTCATTTTGTCTATTTCTATTTTTACTTAGTCAAATGTTTTATTTTTTTTTCTATTTTCTTCTTTCTTTACTTTTTCTTTTTCTGCTGTCACAACTATTTCCTGCTGTTGTTGCTTCAGTCATTCTTGTTCTGTTCTGATGCCGATTGCTACCAATATCATCCACTGAATCTTTCTCTCCCGAGGGGCCCACACTCTACAAGCTCCGTCTTTTTAGTGGGTCCCTCCGTTTTTTGCCTTGTGTACGTTGATATTCCACTTTATTTCAATTTACTTCAGGCATTGCAATGTATCTTTACTGTAAGTATAATAAGGACTGCTTTACTTTGTTAAACTCACTTTGTTTGTTCTTTTATATGATTCCTGTCACTGAAGAAAGAGTGATGTATGCAATGTTATTTTTTATTGTCGAAAAACGGAATAAATTTGAATTGAATTGAATACGGGGGGAAATAGTGACATTTTGTGCATTTGACCTTGACCTTGACCTTGCGACATTTGACCTTAAGCACGTGAGCCCAAAAGTTGATAGGCACAACTTCGCCCACTCATACATAAACATGCCAAGTTTCATTAAGATACCTCAAACAGTTTTTAAGTTACGGTGTCCACAAAACTGATTACGGATGGAAGGACGGACGGACGGACAACCCGAAAACATAATGCCTCCGGTGACACTTCGTGGCGGAGGCATAATGATGGGATAATAACAAATAACATGGGGAAAGTTACAAAGAAGGAAACAAGGAATTACATAAGAAATTATTTAACATAAGGAAAGTTAAAAAAAGAAATAAGACAAAGAATTACATATATGGAGAGATATAAGAAGACAAAAAATAGATGATTGTACATGGAATGATAGAAAATTAAAGGGATAGTACAGTTTCAGGTGAGATGGGTCTTCAGCTTTCCAACTTTTTTTAATGATAATTTTTTTAGATGATGAGAAACTCGAAAGATCATATAATTCTAACCCCCCCCCCCCCCCCCCCCCCCGTTCAGACTACAGAGTTCTCGTATGGATATATGACGTACATGGATATAGCACGGTTTTATGTGTCTGAACGCTCTTATATTGAAATGTCGTATCAATATGTCGTATATCAAAACAATGTTTTGAGCGTCATTTCAAATCATTATCCTATATCCATACGACGTATATTTGTGTCTGAACGCTCTCATATCGAAACGTCGTATGAGTAGGCAAGGTTTATTCGCAGCACGCACTGAGCTCACGTATCCGCGGTGCAGACTTATGACAGATTGACTGTGACGTAATAGTGATATTGCGCGAACTAGCGAACTACCGGATGAATCCAAGGCAGAGTATAAACACTATGCGCAAAGCCTGCATAAATTACGTACTGCGCATGGAAGAGAATCATGTCTATTCCCTTGTGCGATAAGTCTGAATGCTATGATACGATCATCGTATAACCGGGTGCTGTGTCTGAACGCTCTCATATCGAAACGTCGTATATCCATACATCGTACAAATATACCATGACTCGGTGTGTCTGAAAGTGCCCTACGAGGAATTTAAAGTTTATTTGATGAAAATTGGTTTTGAAATGGCTGAGATAGTCAAAACAAAGTGATCCTAATATAAAGATGAGACCCATCTTTTATTACAATCGCTTTGTTACCCACGCCGATGAAAATCGGCAGGGGGTTATGTAAAGGGTTCCGTATGTTTGTTTGTTTGTTTGTTTGTTTGTTTGTTTGTTTTTTGTTTGTTTGTTTGTTTGTTTGTTTGTTTGTATGTTTGTTTGTTTGTTTGTTTGTTTGTTTGTGTACAAGATAACAAGAGAACGGGTAAACGGATTTGCACGAAATGTTCAGGGAATGTTTGGATAATGACAGGAAAGAATCGATTAGATTTTGGTGATAATCGGTTGACCCTTGCAAATTCTGTGTGACCTTGAAGTTTTGACCCCATGGTATAGTGACCATTCCGAAAATTTCCCGTTTCTCACTTTGCGATTTTCCGCTACCATACGAAAACATAAACTCCCCTACGATCCGACTTCGCTGCTCAAATGTTCGTAAGAATTCCGAAATTTACGTTTAGGCCTATTTGAGGGACTATGTCCTTCTAGATTTATGAAAGTTCGTTCTCCGTCATCACAAACTGGCCCGTATTTTGATGATTTTTCAAATTAACATTGATTGTTTTTTTCGTTGGAGGAGCATTTTGCTCGGTCGCAGTCACACTGCACGATATGCGTGCTCAATGTCAATGCGTGTGCAAGGCCGCTGAAAATGCATCGCGCTCTACACTGTTGGTGCAAAATTGCACCGGGGACGTTGCGGCGCTCGTTGGTGGCCGAATACTGGTGCAGTAGACATTTGCATTCAACCCTTGCATTGAATAATTCCCGTAGACACTAATCATAGGGGTAATTACCTAGGGGGTACGTAAATTTTGTTTTTCTTTTTTGCTTTTGTGGATACCATCAAAGATCGTACACTCATACGACCTTTGATATTTGATGATTTTTCAAATTAACATTGATTGTTTTTTTCGTTGGAGGAGCATTTTGCTCGGTCGCAGTCACACTGCATGATATGCGTGCTCAATGTCAATGCGTGTGCAAGGCCGCTGAAAATGCATCGCGCTCTACACTGTTGGTGCAAAATTGCACCGGGGACGTTGCGGCGCTCGTTGGTGGCCGAATACTGGTGCAGTAGACATTTGCATTCAACCCTTACATTGAATAATTCCCGTAGACACTAATCATAGGGGTAATTGCCTAGGGGGTACGTAAATTTTGTTTTTCTTTTTTGCTTTTGTGGATACCATCAAAGATCGTACACTCATACGACCTTTGATATCATCACACTCTCGGCTTGCTATAATCAAAATATCCCGCAAGAAAACGGCGTATTTCTCGATTTTTAGCGCTTTTTCCGCGACCCGTCGCGTAGACAATACTCTTAAAACTGGACTTAATTCGCGCGCGCTTGGAAAAGTTCCGATTCTGCACTTTTAACGGTGGAATTTGGGATTTTCGATGGATTTTTGGAATCGGAGACTTAAGGACTTTCCTGTACGTGAATGAGTGTTAATACCGTATGTGTAATGATGTGATTTGCGTGTGATGTGACTGTAGAACCAAAGATCGTACACTTCAGTGTACGATCTTTGGTAGAACTCACTGGCTGGTGATAAAGCACACTGGCAATTAAGTGGCCGAATTCTGGTAGATGACCGAATGCACATTATGTTTACCCCGACTTTGTACTTAGGCGTGGGTCTGCCGCCTTTGACGGCCCCTCTCTAGTTTTACTTTGTTTTTGGATACCTTAGCCATTTCAAAACTGATTTAAAGGACAAGTCCACCTTTATATACATGTGGATTGAGTGAATGCAGCAATATTAGTAGAACACATCAGTGAAAGTTTGGGGAAAATCGGACAATCCGTTCAAAAGTTATGAATTTTTAAAGTATCTGCGTAGTCGCTGCTGGATGAGAAGACTACTACACTGTATGATGTCATATATGCGTACAACCATATAAAGAAAATAAAAAGAGAATTTCACAAAACTTCACTTTTTGAATAAAGTGCACATTTCTTCGACTTGTTACTGACATATGTTAAGGGTAATATCAATTCCCCCTGCCTTCTGAAAGAGAAAAGTCAAGTGTTCTTTTGTTATGCGAGAAAAGCGAAAATAGGTTGAATTTTCTTTATTCTTTCTTTACATCATTCCCTTATAAAAATCTTAGGTTTCGGCAAGCTTGCAGCAAGCTTGCGGTAAGCTTGCGGCAACCTTAATTAGCTTGTATTAAAGAGTGCAAGCTTGCGCATGCTTATTGCCATCTTACTGCAAGCATGATACAAACTTGGCATCCCCCCTGGTAAGCTTGCAGCAAGCTTACCACTAGCTTGTGGACGATTGCAAGGTCGCAGATATGATTGCAAAAATAATCGCATACGTTTGCAAGACCATATGAAAGCTGTGCAAGCTTACAACAAGCTTGCAGTGAGACAACTAAACAGCTGTGCAAGCTGGTCATAAGCTTGTGAGTAATGCAGAAATCTCCGCAAGCTTACCACAAGCTTGCAGGCCATTATCAGAATTTCTGTGAGCTTGTCGCAAGCTTGCAGGTTGTCAAAGAAAACTCATCAAGCTTACTTAAGCTTGTGAACTGCTTGTGAACGCCTATTGTTTCTGGTGATAGCGCCCTCGCTTGTTCTGTCTTTATACATGAAAATAAGGTAAATTTAACAGGGTCTGCTTGTGTGTGCAACGCTGGCCTTGTTTCTTGACCGATTTTTTTTTTTCAAATTTGGTATATATTAATGTATCATAGTCAAATCTATACACCTACTAGTATACCTATTGATAATGCTGCCCTCACTGTTCTACCTTTTACAGGGTCAAAGGTCACCGTGATTACGTCAAAATTTGCAAAAGTGCTTATCTATGCAATAACTTGATTGTTACTCAACAGATTTTATTCAGACTTGCTAAGGAGGTGTATGGGTAGTCATTCTAAATGAAGGACACAACAGTTTGTGGTGACGGCGCCCTCACTGTTCTGACTTGGATGCCATGTCACATTTCTTGTGTGTGCTGTGCTCTATCAGCCACATTTCTTATAAGATTTTCTTCAAATTTGGCAAAAAGGTGCATTATAGTGAAATCAAGGTGCCTATTGTTTTTGGTGGTAGTGCCCTCGCTTGTTCCGTCTTTATACATGAAAAGGTAAATTCAACAGGGTCTGCTTGTGTGTGTGACGCTGGCCTTGTTTCTTTCAAGACCGATTTTTTTCAAATTTGGTATGTAAATGTATCATAGTCAAATCTATACACCTATACCTATTGATAATGCTGCCCTCACTGTTCCACCTTTTACAGGGTCAAAGGTCACCCTGATCATGTCAAAATTTGCAAAAATGCTTATTCAGCAATAACTTGATTGTTACTGGATTTTACTCAGACTTGCTAAGGAGGTGTATGGGTGGTCATTCTACATTATACATGAAGTACATGAAGGACACAACAGTTTGTAGTGACAGCGCCCTCAGTGTTCTGACTTGGAGGACATGTCACATATCTTATATATGCTCTATAAGCCACATTTTTTGTCAGATTTTATTCAAGCTTGCTATGGAGGTTTTGTGGGGGGTTATTCTAGGTACCAGTAACAAAAGTTTCCATTGACAGCGTCCTCATTGTTCCGACTTTAAAGGATGCCATGTCATATTTCTTGTATGTGCTATACTACATGTAACCTCAATTCTTATGGGATTTTATTCAGACTTGCTGAGGATCGGTGAACGGATGGTCATTCTACATGTACATGTAGGACACAACAGTTTGTGGTGGTGGTGCCCTCATCACAGTACTCCAACTTAGATACCAGTCACATTTCTTGTGCATGGTCTATCAGCCACATTTCTTGTCAGATTTTATTCGAACTTGCTATTGAGGTTTATGGGGAGTTATTCTAGGTAACAAAAGTTTTCATTGCCAGCACTCTCATTGTTCAAAGTTTTATAGGATGACATGTCATATTCCTTGTATGTGCTACTGTATACGCTATAATTTTCACGTACATAAATTTTCGCGAATTGCCGCTGTCACACATTTTCGTGAGTGGTTAAATTCGCGATTGGGGGACCAGAGAAAATATAAAGTGGCAAAGAAAGTGTGAATTTCAACTTACTAGCACATAAGAATGATACTAGTTATACACTGCATGAAAAAAACTTACCAAACTCTGCGAACTAGTAAGTTAGAATTCAACACTTTTGAAGTGGTTAAGTCCATCGCGCTAGATTTCTGACGAGTGGTCCCCTTGCAATAATGGATTGGCTCTCTACAGTATTCGTCAGTAGACGTGGACGTGCTATATGTACATGTAAGTAAACAAGCTTAGCCAGTATGGTCTGTTCGGTAAGCCGTGACATGGTATACTAGTACTGAAATGTTCGTATCATCAAGGCAAGGGATTCATTTTGGAAGGTGATATTTTCGCGTGTTGTTAATTTCGCGAATAGCTCCCGACTCACGAAATTCGCGAAAATAAAACCCCCGCGAAATATATAGCGTATACAGTATATGGGTAATTCCATAAAATAGGGACCCACTTTGTGACATGCCTATTTTGCCAATAAAATTAGAAAATCAGATTTTTGTTCAACATAACTCTAAAAAACATTTTTTTTTTTCAAATCTATCTATTTTACCCCAATTTTCTCTTGAAATCTTTTAAACTATGTGATTGCTACCAAAATAACAACAAACAGTTCAACACTGGTCCTTGATATGGATTCCACACTCAGAAATTAAGGTTTCTCGTGTAAGCAATTATGGGGACACCAAAACTTACACATGAAACGTCTTTCTTGGGATTTACGTGCGTAAATGTGTATCAATTAATGCATGAATTAGATTTATAGTGTTCAAAATTTGCTCTTCTTTTATCATTTTTGACCCCTTAAAATAGAGTTTAATCCACAAACAAACTGTAAATCTGTCTAACTGGTGTTACAGTAAAATGTCACACAATTTTGCCCAAAAACGTCGTGATTTTGCACTTTTTGTCAAAATTCATGCGGAACTTGAAGAAGCAATTTCGGGGGATATATGTGCTCGAACGGGGGCATCTCCTGTGCCTGAGTGCTCTAGTTATCAATTTTGGGTTCTCAATTTGTGTGAGTGCTTAAAAAATTTCCTAAGCTTGCAAAGGCTTGCGACAAGCTTGCAGCAAGCATGCCGCAAACTGGTGGCATAGCACACAAGGTTGCAAACTCCCTGCAAGTTTGCAGGTCAGCTAGCCCTGCAAGGTTGCAGCAAGTCAATACACAAGGCTGCAAATTTGCAGGTCAGCTAGCCCTGCAAGGTTGCGGTAAGCTAATACGCAAGGTTTCAAACTTTGTGCAAGCTTGCAGGTCAGCTAGCCCTGCAAGGTTGCAGCAAGCTAGCATGTAAGGTTGCGGCAGCTCATTTAGATATTTGGAACCCTGCAAGTTAGCCGCAAGCTTGCCACAGGCTGGCCCCGCAAGCTTGCAGCGAGCTGGCCAGCAAGTTTGCGGCAAGCTAAACCGTTTCAAACTTTGTGCAAGCTTGCAGGTACGTGAGCTAGCCCTGCAAGGTTGCAGCAAGCTAGTATGCAAAATTTGCGGCAGCTCATTTAAATATTTGGAACCCTGCAAGCTTGCCGCAAGCTTGCCAAGATCTGGCCCGCAAGCTTGCTCCGAGCTGGCCAGCAAGCTTGCGGCAAGCTAATCCGCAAGCTTACAGCAAGCTTGCGAGGCATACTTTACAGATTTGTATTTAAAGGTTGTACTCATGTGACATCACAAGCTATAGTAGTCTTCTCATCCAGCCTTGAGTGAGCAGAAACTTCAAAAATTCATAACTTTTGAACGGATTGTCCGATTTTCCTCATACTCTCAATGATGTGCTCTACTAATATTGCTGCATTCACTCAACCCACATGTCTATGAAGGTGGACTTGTTCGCTCTTTTGCATTTCATAAAGTGGTTCATATCTTGTAAAAAGTTAAAAGCTGAATCCTCACCTTAACCAATACTATACCATCCCTTCAAGATAACAAACACTAAAAAAGAAAGAAAAAAAGACAAAATTAAAAAGCAGATAAGATGGAAAAATTAGGAAATTCATGCTTAGATGCACTCCAAATTTGAACCTCACTTCCTGGATCAAAATATGCAGTATACAATGTAGCTCCGCAAAGGTGGAGCTTGATCTGAGCATTATAAATCAGCATGATAACCATAAAATTGCATGCACAGTTTTGAAACACATTTAAAATTGTGATTCAGAGTGTAATTCCAGCTTTAAAAAGTGCATTAACACATCCTAGGATTAGGAGAAATCTTCCCAGGAGGTACAAATTTCTAAGAAACAAGCTTAGGGTTTAACTTTAAACTTTATCATTTCATTAGGAGCTTTCTATTTCTTTGTTTACTTTCAATCTGATAATTCCACTGCATGCTTCCTGGTGGTATTATACTAGAACTAGAGCAATTTGATGCCAGCGCACAGTCAACTGGGATGTCTCTGCTTTTATACATGATCATCTCACTCTGCCATTAAGTACATGACATTTCAATTACATTTTGATGTTTACTGATCTTGACCACTAGCCTCAAGAACTGACCTTAGTTAACCCTCTCTGCACAAAGTATGGATATACATCTTCAAAGTGATTTCCATCCATTAAAGGGGACCTCCAGAAGATTTTCAGACTTTTATATTTGAACAACTATATACTGAGTACAGAGTTTCAGAATTTATAGTGACTGGGATGAGGAAGAAGAATGTTTTAAAAATTTAGAACAAATTGCAATGAACAAGGATGATGACATGGCAGCCTCACCATAAGAATGCAGAGTAGGCGTTTTCACATCAGCCCGATAAAAATCCAAGCCCGAGATATTTTACACGATCGCAAATTAGCGCGCTATTTCATTTCCTATTCACATCAGCCCGAACATTATCAAATAGCGTGCTAGTGTAGTCCGCATTAATTATCCTGCTATTTCGGAAATTTCCCAAGTTGGGACTCGAGAAATTTTCTCTATCAATTAGCACGCTAATTTGTATTCACATTATCAAATAGCGCGCTATTTCATGATCGGGTTAATTTCCCACGTCAGAAAATAGCGCGCTATTTCAAAACATCGGGCTGATGTGAAAAGGCCTGATCAGGCGCTAATAGACACAGAACAGAAGAAGAAAGCATGCATAAATTCTACACAAGTGAAGTTATTAAAACCTATTGGCATCCCAATCCCACATTTTGTGGGATGCATAATTTACATGAAAACTAGGACACCCAATGACTCTAGACTCCACTTGCACCTGGAGAAATCATCTAGCCAATCACAGAGCCCTTTATTGGGTTTCAGATTTTTTTTTTTTCCAAATGACCTATTTCAGAATGCTTCTAATTGGTTATTCCACCCTCCAGGGGTACAAGCTTCTTGCTAAACTAATAAATATTCATATAAAGATCGCGCGGCATCTTGGTTGTCAGAGTGATGAACGCTTTGGATGTATTGTGCACTGATTGCGATACTAGTAGTTCATGTGTGCTTGCATTGCTGTGTGTTCGTGTGTGTGCACACGTGAATTGCTCGTGCTACATGCACTGACCGTGTGTAACAAAAATATCATTTTGAGTCAGCACATGAGTAGTCACGTTGTTAATTTTCTGCCCTTTTTCTCTCCTTTCCTTTTAATCCTCTGCTTTTCTAAGTACGAACATACTTCTGAGAGTGTCATTTGTTTTTTAAGCATCATTGTGTAATTTTGCAGCATTTGAGAGGCAAGTTTCTGTTCATGTGATCCATGATTTGTGTCATGATTTGGCGAGTGAAAAGTGTTCAAGGTATGGTCCCATGTATTCATTTTTTGTGTGGCTGTATACTGCTCCAAACTTTTTTTCACTTCAGTCATTTCTTATATCTCTTTTGCTACAAATTTTTTCTTTTTATGTAAATTTATCCACTCCCTTTACATTTCGAAGAAAAGTAGTTCTTTAAAGAATAGTTTTGTATTGGTAGTTATTTAAAGTATGCTACATGTATTTTCGTATCGGCAATTTGTCTGTTTTGCAGCAGTATTTTGAAGAAAGACATGCTTCCAGTCCCACTGCTGCGCAATCAATCATTTGTAGTAATGTGTTGTCTTGCAACCATAGCAACCAGAGAGGGTTGGTAGAACACTACTTTGTGTTTGTTATTTGTTTGCTGTGGTGTTTTTGATGGTACATGTAGTCGTGTCTATGACTATTAGACAAATGACTAAATCAAATGATTTGATTAGTGATAATGATAGTTTACTGGACGACAGCTTGCTTGAGCAGCATGATTCCTTCTTTCGATTCCCCTCTCCCTGGCTTCTCTATCTCGTACTCAGCTCAATCTGATCTTTCCCCACCCTGGCCCCAATCCCGTGAATGATTAAAAAAAAAACAACAACACTGCAACAAACAAACTTGCTAGCAGCCCATTTATCAACATGTGACCAATCCATTCTGGGTGTGTGTTTCAACTTGTCCTGATGTCAGTGCAATCAGCAGAGCAAACTTTGCAAGTCAGTTGATTCAAACTAAAGCCCTGCGTTGGTGACAATTTTCTGAGATACCTGTAGGTCAGTACGGTCCAATGTCCCAATGTCCAGCAATTCTTCACACCTATCATGTGGTGCAGTCGCAGCGGACAGGTGCAATTAACTCACTGTTTTCATTGTGACCTGACCTCGCTTTCCTCTTGAATGAACACGTTTCGCACGAAAACCACTAGGAAAGTGTTGCAGCAAAACTGCCGTAACTTTACTATTTATTCATATTTTTTGATAATCCAAACGGTTATGAAAAGTAAAAACCTCATTTTAACCTGCTATTATGTTACCTTTTTTAAATAACGACTATAAAATATTCCAAAATGGAGCATAACTTCACTCTCAAAACGGAAAATAATTGTCAGAAATCGTTGCTAAAATTTCACATTTTGACTTCGTGAACAACAAAAAACTTTCAAGTATGTTACTAAGTATGTATTTCTTTCCGGAACTCTAAAATATCACATTCGAGAAGTCATGCGTCCGGACATGTCTGGAAATAATCGAAAGTGGTCCACTTTCTACCTTCGTTCCGAGCACAAAATTTCATAGTCACGCATGTCTATCCTGCTTTTGGGAGTCCCTTGTCTGCAAATGGTCTCCACTGACCCAGCAAATTTACGAATGGCTCTTCACTGGATACTGGTTGCAACAGCAATTCAGCATTCTTCTTCACATACTCAGGGGTGCTACTAGCATAATGTACACATAGGAAAGGCATACCAGAGCTATGTGCCATATGTACTCCAATTTGGTGCTACTAGAATGCCATGAGCCTTGTCATGGATAATATTCTGTAAGCACTTTCCAATCAAATACTGTAAAACGAGGAAGTTTCGCGTGCACTTTAATTTCGCGAATTTCGCGAGCGCCAAGATTCGCGAAATTAAAATGCATGCGAAAGTCCTTGTTTACACAATATGCATTGAACGCCAGTGGCACTTCGCGAAAATGTCATGCCACGAAAAAGGCTGTCGGCTCCAATTCGCGAAAAATTCATGCCGCGAATATATCATGTTTTACAGTATAATGGAGGGGATGAATACAATCTCTACTTTTCCCAATCAAGACTGAAATTCACTGAATGCACCAGTTGCTTTAGTCCCTGGATCTGGGTGCTGTGACACATATCATGGTAGTTGTCTATATAATCTGGATGCAAATAGATCAATACCTACACTTTCCAATCGTGTCTTTATACTTTTAGGAGAATGGTTAGAACTATTCAGCATCCATTCAATTCTATAACTAAACTTGCATGACAACTATACTAGTCTGCTTCATGATTGAGTTGTCTTGGTATATCTGTGGCTGATAACCAGATATTGCATTGCACACACCAGATGCAAATAGATTTCACTGACTGATTACATGGATTGATCTGGATCCTTCCACATTTCTAGAATTTTATATGCCACTTCTGTCCTATCATTAATTTGCATTGTCACGTGTGTGTCTCTGCATGTATTGCAATATGATTTGAGAGCAGAAAAAGCTGCGAGCAGTTCGTATAATCGATCTAAGATTTCTCAAAATTGCCTTCACAAGTGTTCCACCTTCCTCCACAGGATGTGCCTTGAAGTTTGTTGCACCTCAGCCGTTGCTGCTCACATCACTTTGCAAACTGAACTCGGTATTTACAACAAAGACTTTCTTTAAACACGACTGGATATTGGCCACATGCCATCTCAATTCTTCCCAGGCAGCAAATGAAACTCTCATGGCTCTACACTAGAATGCCCATGACTCATAGGACCAAAGATTTGTCCCTTTTCAGTGATCTGTACCACAAAGGCCCATACTGCTTGGCAAGGAAAGCAGCCACCACGTGTCCTACTGTGCTAGCAACTTACCAATTGATGGTTTTTTCTACATCAAGTCATTCCATGCGTTGAGCCCTAAATTGTCTTTGATACACGTCTCAATTCGCAAAGTATAAACTGCGTGTAAAATCCACACTGATATAATACATCAATCAATGTGGTAATTGAGTATAGTGCAGAACGCAAGTACTGTAAAGTTCCGTGTATAAGACACACCCCTACTTTCGGACCTAAAATAAAAAATAAAAAAAAACACGAAAATTTCCACGCAAATATTGTGTGTGTCATACATATCATTTCAGCTCAAAATTTCCCTAGAATGCAGCATGTATTTGCTCTATTTTTCGTTTCCTTTTATACTTTCTTTTAACGTTATTCATCGGACATCGGCAAAATATGGAAGACGCAAAATGCGAGACTTGTCTCGGTACTCACTTGCTATTGTTTCACCTTTCAATCGTGGTACTAACTACACGTATCATCAAAGATCGTACTCATGAGTGTACAGTACGATCTTTGCTATCATACATAGGGTGTCTCGCATATTGCTGATGCATGTCAGACTGCAAGGTTCAATACGAAAAATAAGAAAAACAGTAACAAGTGTAGCAGAGGGATCGTACACTGAGACGTACGGTGCGTACGGTAATTACACTCACTGTTTCGCCTGGAGGGATTACCAGTAACGTGTGTCTCTTGTACTGTATCATGCTTGTATGCACAGTGCTAGCCTTTTGCAAAAGGCAGTACATCACACGCATACAGAGAGCAATGTACTTGCACACACAGCGCGCAACGGGCAAGCGCGCTCCGATCCGATCGTTGTGTGCACGTGAGTTCATTGCGAGAGCCTCTCTTCAGCTGCTGCCTTTGCAAAAGGCTTCCTAGCTGTACAGTACCTAGCTAGCTAGCTAACTATGCTATCCTCGATCCTGGCCTCGATCGTACAGTGAAGAGCATGCAAACGAATCGAACGCCACATGATATGCATACACCGTTTGTACACGCTGCATGCTTCACACATCGTTCACATTACGGTGACATAGTGTCGATCGTACTCCGTATTTTACAGCTTTTGTCTATGGCCAGATTGATATTAGTACATCGATAAGTTTTACGGTATCGGTAATTTAGTAATGATACCTGTATATCGCGTATTTCAGCTATGAGGTTGGCTGTTGGTAGCTTGGTAGACTGATATATACATCGGTACCCGGTAGGTTTACATCGACTCACGTATTACAGAGCCTGCATGTTGTCTATGGCCAGATTGATACATCGGTCATCGTAACTACGGTACACAAGGCCGATGTACTTGTAAGTTTATCCCGTATTTACAGCTGTTGTGTGTGTCCAGATTGAAAGATCGCTCATATATTCGTAAGTTTTAGTGATTGCTTACCCTCCGAACGTCGATGGGCATACATGGCCCCAAGTTGACCTTATAAAATTGGGTGTACGTGACAGATTTTTTTTCCGTGATTCGACTGTACCCATGTATAAGACGCACCCCCGATTTTTCATGTTTTTCGACTAAAAAAAGGTGCGTCTTATCTGTGTAGAAGTTTTGAAGCCCACACCTAGTGCCATCAAAGGTCAATTCCACGGAAAGGTTGCATTTTATGAAAATCAAACTATTGAGTATAGATGATTAATGAAGCTTCATTAGATGATCTTAGTGTGTTTACTCAAAGCAGCCTTTCACAACGGATATTTTGATACCTCATTTGTAAACATCGGTGAACATGGAGTGGAGTTATGTCCGAAAAACCTTCATTTTTCATGAAAATTGCCAATTTTTGCAGAATTTATGTATCATTTCTGATACACTGATATTATGACCATAATACAGCTTGTGTAATTCTCAGATGGCTTATTTTCTGAATGTTCTTTGGTCATAGATTGGTTTTATGATGTTCTAGAACTTGTTCCGGCATCAGTAAATATTATTCTCTCAATCTCAAAATGTGGTAGTTGATAGCGTCCCATAAGTCACATTTTTGCGTCCCATCAGTCACACTGGTTTTCCCTATCCTGCTACTGTACCAATGAGTAGATATTCATACCACTTGGCTCGAGGTAAGCACCGACCCTTTGCTACATTCAGGAAAGAAAATATCTTTCAGAGACTCTGTGTGTAAGAATATTTCAGAACTTACTTTCCCATGTGAAAAACGGTGGTCCTCAAGTGTCCCATAAGTCACGACAGCAATTTTTGTTGCTGTACGTAATGCAATGATACTTTTCAACTAAGTATGGTGTTTTCATAAACTGTGATATGATGGATCTAACCATGAACTGAGAAAAATGCATTTAATGCAACTATTTTCTCAAAATACTGGTTTGAAATTACCGAAAATTGTCACTTTGTCCCATAAGTCACAATGGAATTGACCATAAAGCAAACGGAAGTGAAATCGGGTTAGAAATGGCGAAGGAGTAGCATTTTGTAGCAAAATGTACAATACAGGTAAAAAAATCAAGGTCAAAGGTCAAAGAAGTCAAAGGTCAAAATTCTGTGTACAAATTTTGAAGCCCTCACCTAGTGCCATCACATAAAGCAAACGGAATCGAAATTGGGTTAGAAATGGCGAAGGAGTAGCATTTTGTAGCAAAATGTACAACATAGGTAAAAAATCAAGGTCAAAGGTCAGAGAAGTCAAAGGTCAAAATTCTGTGTACAAGTTTTGACGCCCTCATCTAGTGCCATCATATAAAGCAAACGGAATCGAAATCGGGTTAGAAATGGCGAAGGAGTAGCATTTTGTAGCCAATGTACAATATAGGTCAAAAATCAAGGTCAAAGGTCAAAATTCTGTGCACAAGTTTTGAAGCCCACACCTAGTGCCATCACATAAAGCAAACGGAATCAAAATCGGGTTAGAAATGGCGAAGGAGTAGCATTTTGAAGCAAAATGTACAATATAGGTCAAAGGTCAAGGTCAAAGGTCACAACTGAAATTTTGTGTAGAAGTTTCGAAGCTCCTATGTAATGCTATCATATAAAGCAAACAGAATCAAAATTGGCTCATAAATGACAGAGAAATAGCAAATTGAACATTTTGATCACACACGGACGCACAGACGGACGGACGGACACACGGACACACACACGTACGGAGCCCGTTTCATAGTCCCCTGCTTGAACTCGTTCGGCGGGGACAATAAACCTGTGTCTACTATGGCAGATACAGCAGGTACACTGTAAATTCTAGTCTTCATGACTAAGCCTCAGCCTGACTGATGTTCTGCATTGCTATCAATTTTTCATATGAAAACTGAATCCTTTCTTCATCCCTCTTACTTTCTGAACAGTTGTGAAGTCTTTTTTACACAGAAATTATGTCTTAAGCTTATATAACACTCAATTTTATATGTAATAAGTTAATGTGCCTTACCTGTGTGGACTGGTGTTTCTGATTGGGTCCATACAGTCCAGTATAGGAGGTAAATGTTTCAGAACGTGGCCAATGGCCAGCGAGGTAGGGTACCGCTATGGTGTCCAGTGAGCTGGTCCTGCGAATCTGTGGTGCTGGCTTGCTCTCACTGCCTTTGGCTTCTCAACTGGAGACAAAACACCAAGAAGGAAAGAGAGTTTGTTTTCCTAATTGAATAAGGAACAAATGGTAAGAGATGAATGTACAATGCATGTGCATCCTGCCATGTCTTTAAAAAAAAATTCTATTGTACTTCTCAATATTAACAAGAATAATTCAATTGTACTCCTCAACAACAAGAATATGTGTAAAAGAGGACTTTGTCCTGCAGAGAAAGCTGTTTTGAACAATGAAACTATTAAACAGACTCTGGCATTAGCTAACTTGAGTATCTCAATCCACAATATTTTTTGTTAATGCTTTATATTGAAAATGTACGTTACCATGACAGCATATTGTTTGACATTGACTAGAGATTTGAACATCTAAAATTTATACAATTTGGTCACATGTGCCAAATCTCAAGTCAAAGCTCAAAAATTGAGGAAGTGAGCTACATGTAAATCTAATGGTATTTGAATGATTCTCATAAGAACAAGAGACCCGGGGGTCTCGCACTCACCCGAGTATCACAAGTTCACCTTCCATGCACTCTTGCAGACTCTTCCTCGCACTCACCCGAGTATCACAAGTTCACCTTCCATGCATTCTTGCAGACTCTTACTTCAGAACACTGCAAACTTAGGGGGGGGGGGGGGGGGGAGCAGGGGAGGGGGGAGCTTTGAGAGTTTTTGGCATAGTGTCCCATTTGCTTATTCCATCACACTGCTAAAAATACCTACCAAGTACACTGTACTTACAAATGTAGAAAGTTTGACTGCGCAATTAGAAAAAAAAAAAGACTTAAACTTAAAGTTCCCTCACCACTGGATCTGCAATGAACAAACTTGAAACTACAGTCTCTACAGTTCTCTGTACTAATTTATAGTATTATCTTTGCATAATCACTTCTGATTCTGGACAAGAAGATTGTTATATTCCTTCATTTTGGGGGTTTGGGCACCCTGGGGGTCCCCAAGGGGAGCATTGTGCCCACTTGAACAAATTGAGATCCTATTAACCCCTCCCCCCAAAAAAAACAAAAACAAAAACAAACTAGAAATGTCGCTATGGCGACTGATGCCTCCGCCATAATGCATGATTCTCCCAATAGGTGTATAGTACAATGTCTTCACAATGTGTGATGACAGTTTCACATAACTGGCAAAATATCGAAATGACAGGTTTGTCAGGAATATCTTGAATGTTCACTTTCCATTTTGCTATAATTGTTTATTAAAGAGTGCAGGTACACATATTTGGGAATTGAAACTTTTTACTTGACTTCTGACCGACCTTATTATAAGTTTATGCATTGAGTATAATTTCCAAGGTATGAAGAAAGAGTGTAATTAAAGTACAAAATATATCTTTTTTTCATTTAAACCTGACCTTTGACCCTTAACCTTTGACCTTCTGGCTGGAAATTTCCAAGAGAATCTCCATTAAGTAATACATGTACAGAGACTCCAACCCTAAGCACCTTCTGATCTGGAGATTCTCCCGCCTGAAACCCTTAGCAAACGGGAGACTCCAACTTGATGTGTGCAAAGCAGGAAATTCCCACGGTTCTAGATGCTCTCTGGTGCTATCTAAGGCTTATTTTTTTAACATACGATAGAAATAAGTAAGAAATCCTTTCCAACGGGAGACAAAGAGCCAGGGCGGGAGAAATTAAATCTCAAACGGAGAACGGGAGATCTTGCAAATATGGGGTTTCGGCGGGAGATCTCCCGTCGAAAACGGGAGAGTTGGAGTCTCTGCATGTACATAAATAAATATTGAATTTAAAAACTAATAATGCAATCATTGCATAAACTATGAGGGAAATAGTAACATTTTGAGGAGTTGACCTTGACCTTTGACCCCTGACTATTGACCCATGACCCCTAAATTCCCTAGATAATCCCTGCCAGTCGGTACATGCATATGTACCAAGTTCCATGAAGATACATTGAACCACTTGCGAGAAAAGTGATATTGCAACATTTTCACGTAACCTTTGACCTTTTGACCTTTGACCTTATGACATGAAACTCTCTCTGGAGAATCTTTACGCAGTAGTACATGTCTACACTAAGTTTCAAGAAAATAACTGCGGGCATTGCATAGATATGGGGGAAATAGCAACATTTTTTAGCATTTGACCTTGACCTTTTGACCTTTGACCTCTTGCCAACGTCACTAAAATCTACTCAACTAATTGTCCCATCATACATCATCCTTGGACCAAGTCTGGTGAAAGCTGCTTCATCCAGTTTTGAGTTATCACGTAAACAGATAAATTTTAGGATTTGACCTAGATCTTTGACCTTTGACCTCTGTCCGATTTCACTGAAAAACTAATTGTCCTATCATACATCATCCTCCAACAAAGTTTGGTGAAATTTGCTCCATCCAGTCTTGAGTTATCACGTAAACGGATGCAATTTCATGATTTGACCTTGACCTTTGACCTTTAGCCAATTTCACCCGAAATCTAAATATATCATTGCCCCATCATACTTCATACTTGGACCAAGTTTGGTAAAATTCCAGTAAATATCACTCAAGTTATCGCGTAAACGAAAGCAGACGGATGTACGTACGGACGTATGGACGGATGGACGGTCAACCAGAAAACATAATGCCTCCGGCACCACTTCGTGGCGGAGGCATAAAAAGCATGCTATCTGCCAAGTTTGGTGAAAATCCATCATGGGGTTTTTAAGAAGGAGATGAACATGTACAATACAAGTCCCCATTTGGACCTTCCCCCATCCCTCTTTTTTGTTGGGTGGTGGAGGGGAGGGGGGAGGGGAAACCCCAGATTCCACCATGATCAAACTTGAAACAACAGTCATCGATATACTAGCTAATAGTATCAACTTAGTTCTATCACTCCTGGTTCTAGAGAAGATTGTTAAAGATTCCTTAATGGAGGGGGGGGGGGGGAGGGGGGGTCATGGTGCCCATTTGAAAAATTGAGTTTCCATCCCCCTAGGCATGATACCTGCCAAGTTTGGTGAAAATTCATCGTGGGGTTTTCAAGAAGAAGATGAAAATGTGCAAGTAAGGCCCCCATTTGGACACCTCCCCACCTGGCCCACCATGTGTACATCATGTAACAACACATCATACATATTTGTTAATAACAAACCTCACTGGTATCACTTTTTGGATTTTAACCATGACAAGAGACCCGGGGGTATCGCGCTTACCTGAGTATCGCAAGTTCACCTTCCATGCATTCTGCTTGCAGACTCTTACCTGAGAAAATTGGAAACTTTGAGTGGGGGGCAGCTTTGAGAACTTGGGGCATGGTGCACATTTGCATATTCCATCACACTGGTAAGAATACCTGCCAAGTGCACTGCACTCAGAAAGTTGGACTTAGGAAAAAAAAAGACTTAAAGCTCTATCACTTCTGATTCTAAGGAAGAGTCTTATTAAATTTTCCTTAGTTTACGAGGTTTGGGAACCCTGGGGCACCATTCGAACACATTAAGATCCTATCCTCCTAGGAATGCTACTTGCCAAGTTTGGTGGAAATCTATTATGTTGTTTTCAAAGACGAAGATGAAAATGTACAATTTAGGCTTGCATTTGGATTCCCCTTCCCCCCCCCCCCCCTCAACACACACACCCCTAGATCTGCAATGAATGAACTTGAACTACAGTCATCAATGTACTCTGAACTCATGGCACTAACTTTGATTTATCACTTCTGGTTCTAGAAAAGAAGATTTGTAAATATTCCTGTTTAGTTTTTGTTTGTTTGTTTGTTTGTTTGTTTGTGTGTCATTACAAAAAGTGCGGTGACATCCTCCATAGGAAACGAGCGTTTTTAAATGCACCGCGCAGAGCGCAAAATCAGGTATAGGACATTTACACGGACTCTCGACTTTACGAACTCATACCTCCCAGAATATGTCTTTTTGCTTAAATGCACCTGGTTTTTATGAAAATCTAGATTTCAAGCTTGCTCTACATACCTCATTTGTAGAGTTTTGTGAAAATTTTACATCGGTACCTTTCGAGTTGAAAATTAGGTGTCATTTCTCACTCAAACGCAATCAGCTCTACGACAACACGCAATTTTGCACTGTTGGTGTGCCAACTGTGAGCCTGAAGGCCATTTTGGAAGGGTTATTTTACTGCCATACCTGTTGTTTTTGTAAAATGCACCTGCCTAGTGAGTTGCAGCAAATACTCACGTGTAATTATACTGAGTTTGGAGGAATTTCATGAAACTTCGCCATCGGTACCTTTTCGATATTCATAAACCATGTCAGTTTAGCCCCGAGTGAATAACCCACCAATATGTTCATACACTAATTAAAAGCAATTGCACGTCCCTGCGTGCTTCTCACTTGAATACGCTACGCTGATTGGCTAAATGGCATTGGCCTTACGAGGTCGCATCGGGTCAACGCGTGATCGTGACGTAGCGCGTATGCAAATTCGTGACGTGACAATAGGTGCGCGCGTCTTTCTTACTATCTAGATTTCATTTATACATTAGCTCAACGTAGCATGGCGGTGCGTGATTGCATCATATGTATTATTCTTTAACGCTCAACGCACTGTGATTGGTGGTATGCAAATGACGGATCTACGTCATAGCTCATTATCTGTTTGTCACCGTTCGCGTGTAGACTTTTTGTAATGTTGTTGGTTTTTTTTGGGGGGGGGGCCCTTGGGGGCCCCAAGGGGAGCATGGTGCCCAGTTGCACAAATTTAGATCCTAACCCCCTAGGCACGCTACCTGGCAAGTTTGGTGACAATTTATCAAGGGGTTAGAATATGAACATGCACAATTTAAAGGGAATGTACAGTTTTGGTTGAGACCTAATTTCAGGTTTCTAAAATTTTTTGGTGAGATAATGAGAAACCTCTTTAATATGAAATATGAAAGAGCATGTAATTCTATGAGGAATTCAACGTTTATTTGATGAAAATTGGTTTTGAAATGGCTGAGATATCTAAAAAAGAGCGATTCTAACTAGAAATGTCGCTACAGCGACTGGTTATACCCCCACCAAACAACATTTCATAAGCTTTGGTCAAAAAACTGAGGAAGTAGTTAAATCCGCAAGATCTTTCCTTGATCTTCTGCCATTAATATGCCGTTACCATGGCAACGTACTTTCGGGTACTGTCGAAAAATGCGTCTTGCACATCTACAACCAAAGGCACACATCTGTACCAAGTTTCATGGAAATTGGGCAAAAACTGAGGAAGTAGTTTGCAACACAAAATTTTCCATCATTTTGGCTCATAATATGTGAGCTGTTACCATGGCAACATACTTTTTGTCACTGTCAAGAAATGTGTCATGCTGACCTATATCCTAAGACAAACATTCAATATGAATTCCATGAGAATTGGAAGAACACTGATGAAGCAGTTTTGCCATGAAGCATTTTGCCCTATATTTTACCAATAACATGCCGTTACCATGGCAACACACTTTTTGCCACTGCGGAAATATGTGTCTTGCACATTAACATATTCAGATGAACATCTGTACCTAATTTCATGAAAATTGATCAAAAACTGTGGGAGGAGTTCGCGACGCAAGATTTGTACCCATTTTTGCCCATAATATGCCGTTACCATGGCAACGTACTTTTGGGTACTGTCAAAAAATATGTCTTGCACATCTACAACCCAAGGCACACATCTGTGCCAAGTTTTATGGGAATCGGCTGAAAACTGAGGAAGTAGTTCGCGACGCAAGATTTGCAACGGACCGACCGCCCGACCGACCGCCCGACCGCCCGACCGACCGCCCGACCGACCGTCCGCTGATTCCTATATACCCCCTTCAAACTTCGTTTGGCGGGGGTATAATAAAGTGTGGGACCCACACTTTATTACAATCGCTTTGTTTTACTTTGTTTTTGGATGTTTCATTCATTCCAAACCCGATTTTCATCAAATAAACTTTGAATTCCTCTTAAAATGGTATGCTCTGTACTTTATCATAAGTGTTTTCTTGGTATCTCGCAAAAAGTTAAAAGCCCAATTCTCATCTCCACCAATACTGTACTATCCCTTTAAGCCCCCATTAGGACCCCTACCATCCCCACCCCTGGGTCCCAACAGGGGGGGGGGGCACCCCTGATTCCGTCCATGAACACATTTGAAACTAAAGTCATCAATGTATTAACTCATAGTATTAACTTAGCTCTATCACTTCTGGTTCTAGAGAAGAAGATATTTTAGGATTCCTCAGATCAAATTGAGATCCTATCCCCCTAGGAATGCTACTTGCCAAGTTTGGAGAAGATTGCTCATGGGGTTTTCAAGTAGGGCCCCCATTAGGACCCCTCCCACCCCTCTCCCATGGGTCCCACGGGGGGGGGGGGGGGGGGCACCCCTGATTCCACCATGAACAAACTTGAAACTACAGTCATCAATGTAACTCATAGTACTAACTTGAGGCTCTATCACTTCTGGTTCTAGAGAAGAAGATTTTTTAAAGATTCCTTAAATGGGGGGGGGGGGGGGGCATGGTGCCCATTTGAACAAATTGAGATCCCATATCCCTAGGGATGCTACCTGCCCAAGTTTGGTGAAAATCTGTCATGGGTTTTCAAGAAGAAGATGAAAATGTAAAAAGTTTACGCACGACGCACGCTGGACTCCGGACGAAGAGTGATTGCAATAGCTCACTTGAGCCTTCGGCTCAGGTGATACTGCAAAAGCATGCATTAAAATCCTGTTATACTATAGGCATTCCTATTTGATAGGAAAGTCTATCCTGGGTATTGAGTGGGCACTTAGAACCTGGCCACATTAAATCATAGTTGGGTCTTTTCCTACAGTACATTATATGCACTCTAAATTTACATTATAAGAGTCAGGTTACAATTGTCCATCTTCTTTTTTCTGAAAAAGTATATTAACCAATCAATGAAATATCAAATCAAAATCACCCAATTGTCATTGATATCTGTGCTGGAAAAAAAAAACCACTGGAGCAGCAGGAGCCATGTTTCATGTACTAGCTCTCTCTGACCA